>NC_142435.1:91790250-92091333 GCF_059453495.1 Arachis ipaensis
AATTACAATTTCTCTTTTGAGCATTCCAACTAAAGGGTTCCTTTCAATCAACTCCCCATCAAGTTAGGGAACTACTCGCTCATTGTGAAAATGGAATTCATAACATATAAAAGAGAATTAAAGAAAGACATGATAAATAAAACTCAAAGGAATCAATAAAAAATAAAAGTAACTCTTGTATTAATAAATTCTAAAATAATCCAATAGTAAAATTGAGTAAATTAAAGGACATGGAAGAGTAAAGCCAAGTAAAGAAAACGAACTAGAATGACGAAGTCTTGATGAGGTAATAACTCTTCTCAATATCCCAATGCAAAGAACAATAGAAATTAAAATCCTAAGAACTATGAATGTGTAGAGAGAAAATCTAGAAGAGGAGTAAAACTAGATCTAAAAACTAAAAACTGTGTAGAATGAATGTTGTTTTTTTTATCTTTTTGCATGTCCTCTGGCTCTAGTCTGTTTTTCTGGGCCGAAAACTAGGTCAAAACAGGGCCCAAAATCGCCCCCAGCGAATTCTGCAGATTATGCAGATCGCGCACGTCACGCGATCGCATCATTCATGCGGCCGCGTCATTCGGCGTTTTGCTTTTCCATGCGGGCGCGTCGTCCACGCCTCCACGTCACTTGTGCTATTCCAATCCGCGCGGTTGCGTGAGCCATGCGGCCGCGTCACTCCTTGCTGGTCATCTCCTCAATTTCTTGTGTTCCTTCCATTTTTGCAAGCTTCCTTTCCAATCTACAACTCATTCATGCCCTATAAAGCCTGAAACACTTAACACACAGATCATGACATCGAATGGAATAAAGGAGAATTAAAATACATAATTAAAAGTATGTAGGAAGCAAGTGTTCAATCATGTAATAATTTTAGGAAGGAAATATAAATGCATGCTAATTATATGAATAAGTGGGTAAAGATCATGATAAAACCACACAATTAAACACAATATAAACCATAAAATAGTGGTTTATCAACCTCCCCACACTTAAACATTAGCATGTCCTCATGCTTAGTTGAAGGAGATAAAACAAATGAGTAGGAACATGTAAAACTCATGCAATGCAATGCAACCTATATATGTGAATGCAACTATATGGTCCTTGTCCACTTGATCAATAGTAAATAAGCTCCTCAAAATAGTTACAAATCGAATTCCACTAATTCAATTCTTATACAGTAAGAACAGATAAAAATGCAAGAAGATAGCTCATGAAAGCAGGGAACACAGAATTTCAAACATTGAACCCTCACTGATGATGTATGTATACTCTAGTCTCTCTAGTGTATAGGGTAATCACTCTATCCTTATCTAATCATGCTCTCTAATTTTTGTTCTTCTCCTAACCAACCAACAACATTTAATATATCAATGCAAATATCATGAGGTCTTTTCAAGGTTGTAATGAGGCCAAGGTAATGGTAAGGATACATATATGGCTGAGTGAGCTTATAGACTGAATCTTTAATTAACCCAAGCTTTAACATAACCTATATATATATATATATTCTATATAACTTTAGAATTCATACCTAGCTACCTAGAATTTCTCTTTCACATTCCATACTCGTGTATCAACTTTTTATTTTAATTTTATCATACATGCATTGATCCTTGAATTCTTAACTTAACATTGGGGTAATTTTGTCCCCTTATTTGTTTATTGAATATTTTTTTTATATAAGCATAAAAATAAACATAACTTATCAATGCACATAGATTTTTAATTCTTATAATTTCACATGAGTAGGTATCCAAATTCCCATTATATTATCATGGCACATTCCCTTATTATCTTTTGTTCCCATAATTTCCCATGCTTAATTAGCACACACAATTCTATCTTAAGCTAACCAAAGATTCAGTTTGGGATATATAATTGTTTTTCCGCTTAAGGCTAGTAATGTGGTAAAATATAGAACAAATGGGATTTAAAGGCTCAAAGTGGCTAACAAAGGTAATTGAAAGGGTAGGCTTAATTTGGATAAATGAGCTAAACAATTAATGGCCTCAATCATATGCAAACATATTAATATAATAAACATTGGACATATAGGATTGAACAAAATATATATCACAATCATAGAGAAGTAAACACACAAGAATAAAATAATTATGGTTAAATAATATAACCATGCATAGAAGCTCAAATCTCATAGGTTGTGTGTTCTTTAGCTCAAAAATTATGTTCCAAATACAACTTCAAGCACATTTAACATAGAAGTTTTGATTAAAATTAGTGAAATTTTGTTCCAAAGATAGGGTCTTAGAAGAAACTTATTGTCTTTTCAATCAAGCAGAACATGCATGCAACTAACCTATTACTATGAAATTTATCCTATTCTATAAAAGAAAAACTAACTAAATATCCTAATTTATTGGTGTTTAGGGAAGAGAAATTACCTCCGGAAGTCAGGTACTGACCGACCTCCCCACACTTAAGGCTTTGCACCGTCCTCGGTGCCGTCTGTCAGGAACAGGGGTGGGCTGGTAGCAATATCTCCACAATCGGGACCATCATGGCTCCCGGTGCTGGTAAAGGAATTGGAGTCTGGGGTGTCTGAGTCCTTGAATTTTCCCTTAAGTAGCTCCTTGAGGTGTTTGAATTGGCGCTCGTTACGGCGCTCCCTTAGTTTTCCTTTCTGTTCTTGTCGATCTAACCTTTCAAGAATCTGATGGAGCAGTTGAGTTGTTGTAGGTGCTTGTGGTGTGGAAGGAGGAATGTCTGCAGCCAGTTCAATAGGCTGGCGTGTAGTGGCTGCTGAAAGTCTGATGTATTTCCCATTAGGGACGTATTGATCATCCCGTTGAAGCATGGCTTTGGTGTTCCCAGCTCTGAAGGAGACTCCGGCTGCTGAGACAAGATTTGAGACCAAGGCAGGGAAAGGTAAGTTGCCCGCGATTTGTACGTGTCCCATGGCATTCCGGATGTGTCTTGGTAGGTTC
Organism: Arachis ipaensis; assembly: GCF_059453495.1. Taxonomy (NCBI): domain Eukaryota; kingdom Viridiplantae; phylum Streptophyta; class Magnoliopsida; order Fabales; family Fabaceae; genus Arachis; species Arachis ipaensis. The sequence goes on from NC_142435.1 coordinate 91,793,199, forward strand.
AGAGGCTGGTCTGTAAGGATGCACCATAGTAGAACGGCCATGTCCGCAGTGAAGGAGGACTCATGAGTGCTCAGAAAGACGTAATGGGACATGATCTGTGCCCATACGCGAGCCTCCAAGGTAAGTGTTGAAGCTAATATTCCGTTAGGGCGGGTACGATGGTATCCGTAGATGCAACGGCTGCCATGTAGTGCGATAACTCTGAGAACGGCGTCCTAGTCAAATTGGTACATCTGGTGCTTGAGTGCGGCTTCTTGAAAGGCGTCCAAACCTTATGGAAAAGGGGGGAGACCTAGAGCTCTTTGAATGGCCTCTTCTATAATGGGGACTTGCTTCTGACGGACAAAGACAGACTCCAAGGTTGGCAGGTGGAAGTTTGAGTAGAACTCTACTACCCAAGAAAGATTGACCTGCCTCGGCTGTCTCTGTAGGAAACCCATTGTCTTTGTGCAATTTGCAGCTCAACAAATGTAGCAATATGGTTTGGGAGGAGAAGAAGGTATTCATTGTTGTAACTCCTTTCTGCCAGGATGGGGAACATCTGCTCACAGTAGCGATTGGGAAATCGCGCAGTGTCCTTTGCTGGGAAGGCTTTTTCTTTATCATCAACCTTTATAATCCTCTTAAGTCTCTTTGTTGAGGCTTTACCACAGTTGAAGAAGGCTCTGCCACTAGTGCTCTCTTTGTTCTTCTCCTTGCTGTTGATTTGGGAGTAGCTTTCTCTTTGCCCTTCTTGGTGGCCATTCTGAAAAAGGGAAGAGAAAGTAAATTAAATTCAAAGAGATAGAGCAAGGGAGAGAACGGAGAAGGGTGGTGATGAATGCACATTAAAAGGTAAATGATGTTAACACATGGTCATGACTACATGTGAAAAGTCATCAATGGAAAATAGCTAGTGCATATGATGACAAGTGAATGCAAGGTGTTTATTGGCATGCTGGCAAAGGCATGAGTAGCATAGATTAAGCATCACTCGTAATAAATCATCATGTTTGTATTGACAATTAATTTTCAATTAATACAATAGTAAAGGGAATTTGTAAAAAGCAAGCATTAAATAGTAGGATAATGTTGAAAAATGCATAACGCCATATTGGCTTTTTCACAAACACATAGCATGCATGGTAGATAAGGTATAGAAAGTATTAAGGTGAACATGCAAGCAACCTTTTTTTTAATTGCCAAACAATTTTACAACAATCCACAAGCATATAATGAGAAATAATGACTCAAATAAATTTCCAACACCAAGTAAAAAGGAAAAAAAAAGAAAGAAAAAGAAAATATGGATAATGAGAATAAAAATAAAAGAAAAGAATATAACATATAAAAATAAGGAGAATAATAGAAAAGTAAGGAGAGAAGAAGAAAAGAAAACTTTGTTAATGGGGGTGAGAGAGAGAGTAGAAGGTGAGAAAGAAGGAAGAAGGAAGAAGGAAGAAATAAGGAATAAGGAGGGAAAAGAGAAAATAGAATTTGGGGAGAAAAAGATAAGATAGTTGGTAAATTAGGGAAGCTGTACGGCGCAAGCGACGCAGTCGCGTGGGACACGCGGTCGCGCGACTTGCGCTGAAACTGATTGACGCGGTTGCGTCGGTCACGCGGTCGCGTGACCCGTTTTATGCTACTGGCGCGAGGGCAGCCTCGCACTCGCACAACTCTCTGTTCAAAATCATTAATTGCCAAATATTGGGTGACGCGATCGCGTGGGGCATGAGATCGCGTGAGTGGTCATGAGAAGGATATGACGCGGTCGCGTCGGTCATGCGGCCGCATGGGAAGGATTGTGCGTTCAGCACCAATCCAGCACCACTCTAGCACAACTTTCGGTCGTGCACCCTTTTGACGTCGAATTTCAGGGCACGCGGCCCCGTGAGTGACACGGTCGCGTGGGAGGCCAATGTTCCCACTCAACGCGGACGCGTCGGCGACGCGGTCACGTGGGGCGATTTGTGCCATTGGCATGCCTCCAGCCACGCTCCTGCGTGACTCTCTGTTCGTTTATTATTTTTTCACGTCTCCTTGCGACGCGGACGCGTAAATGATGCGGTCGCGTCGCGTGAATAATATTTAATTTTTTTTATATAAAAGTATGTAAATGCAGATGCACGAAATGTACTAATAAAGAGAAGAGTTATTGAATAGGAAAATTAAAAGTAAAGAAAAGAACGATCATACTATGGTGGATTGTCTCCCACCTAGCACTTTGCTTTAACGTCCGTAAGTTGGACACTCCACTAGCTCAGTCTTCGGCTATGTGGGGATCTTCCAAGAGGAAGATCTCGAGCTCCTTGTTTTTCTGCATCCTCTCTCCATGGTACAGCTTTAAACGATGTCCATTAACTTTGATAAGTTCAGAGCTTGAAGGATGACTTAGGTGATAAACTCCGTATGGTTCGGCCTTCTCTACTCTGTATGGACCTTCCCATCTTGATCTCAACTTGCCTGGCATGAGCCTCAGTCGAGATTTGTAAAGGAGGACTAAGTCCCCAGGTTGGAACTCTTTTCTCTTGATGTGCTGATCATGTACAGCCTTCATCTTCTCCTTCTATAGTCTTGAGTTCTCATAAGCTTCTAGGCGAAGGCTTTCCAGTTCTTGCAGTTGTAACTTCCTTTCAGCTCCGGCTTTCTCAATTCGCATGTTGCACTCCTTTACTGCCCAAAAGGCTTTGTGCTTTACTTCAACAGGGAGATGACAAGCTTTTCCATAAACTAAGCGAAAAAGACTCATCCCAATGGGTGTTTTGTATGCTGTTCTGTATGCCCAGAGTGCATCTTGTAGCCTGGTGCTCCAGTCTCTTCTATGAGGTTTGACTATCTTCTGCAAGATACCCTTTATTTCTTTGTTTAACACCTCGGCTTGCCCATTAGTCTGAGGATGGTATAATATTGCAACCTTATGAATGATCCAATGCTTCTTCATTAATCCTGTTAGTCTGCTGTTACAAAAATGGGTGCCTTGATCGCTCACGATTGCTCGTGGTGATCCAAAGCGACAAATAATGTGGTTTCTCACAAAGGAAACAACAATGTTAGCATCATCAGTGTGGGTAGGAATTGCTTCCACCCATTTGGAAACGTAATCCACAGCTAACAATATATAAAAATAACCATTAGAATTTGGAAATGGACCCATGAAGTCAATGCCCCAAACATAAAAAATTTCACAGAAAAGCATAATTTGTTGAGGCATCTCATCCCTCCTGGATATATTACCAAATTTTTAGCATGGAAAACAAGATTTACAAAACTCAACAGCGTCTCTAAAAAGTGTAGGCCACCAGAATCCACAGTCTAATATTTTTCTAGCTGTTCTTTGAGGGCCAAAATGTCCTCCACTCTCAGATGAGTGACAGGCCTCTAAGATGGACTGGAATTCTGATTGAGGCACACACCGTCTAATTACCTGGTCAGCGCCACATCTCCATAAATATGGGTCATCCCGTATATAATATTTAGACTCACTTTTCAGCTTGTCCCTTTGATGCTTAGAAAAGTTTGGAGGAAAGGTGCGGCTAACTAGATAATTAGCTACAGGTGCATACCAAGGGACTACCTCAGATACTGCTTGCAGGTTTTCAAATGGGAAATTATTAGCTATAGGAGTGAGGTCATTTGTAATGTGCTCAAGGCGACTCAAGTGGTCTGCCACTAAATTCTGGTTACCACTCCTATCCTTAATTTCTAAATCAAATTCTTGTAATAGCAGTATCCAACGTATAAGCCTTGGTTTGGACTCCTTTTTAGCTAATAGATACTTTAGAGCTGCATGGTCTGAGTACGCTACTACCTTCGTACCAAGTAAACAGGCTCGGAATTTATCCAGAGCAAAAACAATAGCAAGAAGCTCTTTCTCAGTAGTAGTGTAATTGGACTGTGCGGCATCTAGAGTTTTAGACGCATAAGCAATAACAAAAGGGTCCTTACCTTCACGCTAAGCCAATGCTGCTCCTACTGCATGGTTGGAAGCGTCGCACATTATTTCGAATGGCTGGCTCCAGTCCGGTCCTTTCACAATTGGAGCTTGAGTCAGGGCGGTCTTCAGCTTATCAAATGCTTGTTTGCAATTTTCACTGAACTCGAACTCAATATCTTTCTGCAGTAGCCTGCATAAGGGAAGTGCTACCTTACTGAAGTCCTTAATTAATCTCCTGTAAAAACCTGCATGGCGAAGGAACGAACGGACTTCCCACACAGAAGAGGGGTAAGGTAAACTAGAAATAACATCCACCTTTGCTGGATCTACAGAAATGCCAGTATTAGACACAACATGTCCTAGTACAATCCTTTGTTTAACCATAAAGTGACATTTTGCAAAATTTAATACCAGGTTTGTACTGACACATCTATCTAATACTCTAGATAATCCATCTAAGCAAAGGCTAAAGAAATCGCCATATACACAAAAATCATCCATAAAAACTTCCATACAGTCCTCAATAAGATCAGAGAAAAGACTTATCATGCACCTCTGGAAAGTAGCTGGTGCATTGCATAAGCCAAAGGGCATTCTCTTGTAAGCATAAGTCCCAAAAGGACATGTAAAAGTGGTCTTTTCCTGATCCTCAGGAGCTATATGAATCTGGAAATAACCTGTGTAACCATCTAAAAAACAATAATGTGATTTACCTGACAGGCGATCCAGCATTTGATCAATGAATGGAAGAGGATAGTGATCTTTACGAGTTGCTTGGTTGAGACGCCTGTAATCAATGAAGACCCTCCAAGCGTTCTGTACTCTGGTAGCTATGAGCTCTCCATGCTCATTCTTCACTGTAGTGACTCCAAACTTCTTGGGCACCACTTGTACTGGGCTCACCCATTCACTGTCTGAGATGGGATAGATGATATCTGCCTCCAGTAGTCTGGTCACTTCCTTCTTGACAACCTCTAAGATAGTGGGGTTCAGTCTTCTCTGGGGTTGACGGACAGGTCTTGCTCCCTCTTCTAAAAATATTATGTGCTCACATACTTGAGGGTTGATGCCTACTATATCTGCCAAACTCCACCCAATTGCCTTCTTGTGCCTCTTCAGCACACTAAGTAACTGCTCTTCTTGTGAGAAGTGAGTTCCCTTGCAATGATAACTGGACACTTTTGCTTGCCATCAAGGTAAGCATATTTGAGGTGTGGAGGGAGGGGTTTCAACTCTAACTTCTACACATGGTCACGCTCTGGATTGTCTGGAGCTGGCAACAATGGTAAAGCACTATCATTGTCCTCTGAGAATGTCCCCACACTTGGACCTTGTCCTACATACTTCTCCTCAAATTCCTCCTGGTGAACTTTAGCCACGGTTTCATCTATAATGTCACACTGGAGGATAGAATGATCCTCCGGAGGGTGCTTCATAACTCCATTCAGATTGAAACTTACTAATCGGCCATCTATTTCAAAAGAATATGTTCCTCAAAAGCATCTAATTTGAACTTCGAGGTCTTCAGGAATGGTCTTTCGAGTAGGATTGATGATGGCTTCGCTGAGTCATTTTGGGGCATCTCCAGGATATAAAAATCAGTGGCGAATGTGAACCCCTTAATGCCCACTAATACATCTTCAGCAACTCCAACCACTGTAATAATACTTTTATCCGCTAACACAAAACGAGCTGCCGACCTTTTTAAGGGAGGGAGCCTCAAAATATCATATATAGACAAAGGCATTATACTCACACATGCTCCTAAATCACACATGTAGTCAGAAATTATCACACCACCAATAGTACAATTAACCATACAAGGACCTGGGTCACTACACTTTTCAGGTAAACCTCCCATTAAAGCAGATATGGAACTACCTAAAGGAATAGTTTCTAATTCATTAATTTTGTCTTTATGTATACATAAATCTTTTAGAAACTTTGCATATTTAGGTACCTATTGAATAACATCAAAAAGAGGAACAGTTACCTCAACCTTTTTGAATATCTCTACCATTTTTGGATCAGGTTCCAGCTGCTTCCTGGGTTTCCTTGCAAGTTGTGGAAATGGAATGGGAGTGGTGTCTTCTGCAACGTCTGTGCCCTATGGTGCTTCCGTCTGTGGCTGAATTTCTTCTTTTTCAGCTATGTTCTGTATGTCCTCTTCCTCTTCAACATCTTCTATTTCCACTACCTCTTCAGCTGAGGTGTGTTCTGGTGGGCTTGGCTCCTCCTAGTTCCTCTCCTACAGTGTGGTTCCAGACCTTAGGGTAATGGCATTAATGCCACCCTTGGGATTGGGTAATGGTTGAGAGGGAATTCCACTGGAGCTCAAAGGCTGGTTATTGGAGTTATTCATTGATCCAATCTGTGAAACAAGAGCTTGCAAAGTAGCGTTCAGACCATTTAGAGTGGCATTAATGTTATTTTCCATGGTCTGCTGTCTCCGATCAATAGATTGTAGTAAGTCATCATTAGCAGATGAAGAAGGATAAGTATTTTGAGAGGTCTGCTGTTGGTTATTCTGTGGTCCTTGGGATTGCCTCAGGTGAGGTGCCCTGTAAGGCTGGTACTGGTTTTGCTGCCTGTTGTTGTTATTATTCCACCTCTGATTTCTCTGATTGTCTCTACCTCCTCTGTTGTTATTGTCCCTCCAATTTTGGTTAGAATTGTCCTACCATCCATGGTTGTAATTGCCACCTTGATTGTACCATTGGTTGGGGCGGTCATAGAAGTTATGAGTGGCTGCCACGGTGTTGTCTTCTTGCTGGAGCTGCGGACATTCATTAGTATAATGCTATAATCAGCACAGATTCCACAAACTCTTTGTGGGACTAACTGTTGGTTTTGCTGTGTTGGAGAAGGTTGAGCTTGCTGAACTTGTTGTTGGTTCAATTGCATCTGCTTCAGCAATTTGGTCATTTCACAGATACTCTAAGTTAAAGTAGCAGTCTCTCTGCTAGAGGATACTTCTACAACGGCTTTTGCACGGCCTTATTTCTGCCTGTGATTTCGAGTAGATTCAGCAAAGTTGCTGATCAATTGCCATGCCTCATCAGTGGTCTTGTACTTTTTCATAGACCCATTGCTAGCACTTTCCAATGTAGTCTTATCTTGGGGCCTCATGCCCTGTGTGACATAACCGAGTAACACTATCTCGTCAATCATATGGTGGGGGCAAGATTCCAGAAGATTATTGAAGCACTCCCAGAATTCATAGAGAGTCTCGGATTCATCCTGAACAATCATGGAAATATCTTTCCTTAGTTTATCCGTAACTTCAGCTGGAAAAAATTTTTCCAAGAATTCTCTTCTAAGTGTATCCCAGTTGGATACAGTTGCTACGGGTTGAGTGTAGTACCACTCTCTCGCCTTTCCCTCAAGAGAGAACGGAAGGCTTTTAGCAAAATAGAAGTTTCATCCGCACCATCACGCCTGACAGTAGAACAGGCTGCTTGAAAATCTCTCAGGTGCTTGATAGGCTCTTAAGCAGGTAAGCCATGAAACTTGGGCATCAAATTGAGTAGTGCGGTCTTTATTTCAAAGTCTGTAGCCACCGCTGAGTGATGCGCTTGAAACGGTTTCATTGTAAACTCAGGGGCTCCAGCCTCCTAGATAGTAACTCTCCTGGGTGCTGCCATGTCACCTATACGTAAATCAACCGAATCAGTAGAACGGGGGCTGGTTTCTTCCTTAAATGACGTTTCAGATCCGTCCTCTAAGAGGACTAACCGACGTCAAGCTTGCCTTATTCATGAAATAGTTCTTTCAATCTCAGGATCGAATACTGGCAAGCTTGGATCAGGAAGTGAACGCGTCATCTATCGAAAGAAACAAGCAGCTCATAGTAGCAAGATAAAATAAAATGCAAATAAATAAATTTCAATTAATAACTTTAGCACTCTATTGCAACTCCCCGGCAACGGCGCCAAAAATTGACGTGACAGAAATTGGCTAATTAAGAATTGTTATAAGATATGCATTGCAAGTATAGTTCTTAACCAATCAAAAATCCGCTTATCAATTTAAAAATGGTTGTTACAAAAATTAAAATTAAAATACTGGGAGTATGAATCCCAGGTCGTCTCCCAACGAGTTGCAGAGAGGTGTGCTAATTTATTAATCAGAGGTTTTCAAAAAGAGTTTGAGTTGAATAAGCAGGAAATTAAATTAGAGAAATTAAGTAATTTAAATAAAAGCCTTGACTGGGAGTAGATTAGTTGGAAGCCCTATTCTTGTTGCAGTACTCTCAAGATTAATTGATAATTGAAGGTTGTTCTGTTTAGTTATCCCTTATTAGGTTAGGGAAAGTCAAACAAGTTGGAATGCTGTTTCTATTCACAAGTCCCAATCCGCTTACTTGGAAGGACTGGCGTTAGTGACTAGAGAGCAATCCAACAATAAACCCAATTACAATTTCTCTTTTGAGCATTCCAACTCAAGGGTTCCTTTCAATCAACTCCCCATCAAGTTAGGGAACTACTCGCTCATTGTGAAAGTGGAATTCATAACATATAAAAGAGAATTAAAGAAAGACATGATAAATAAAACTCAAAGGAATCAATTAAAAATAAAAGTAACTCTTGTATTAATAAATTCTAAAATAATCCAATAGTAGAATTGAGTAAATTAAAGGACATGGAAGAGTAAAGCCAAGTAAAGAAAACGAACTAGAATGACGAAGTCTTGATGAGGTAATAACTCTTCTCAATATCCCAATGCAAAGAACAATAGAAATTAAATTCCTAAGAACTATGAATGTGTAGAGAGAAAACCTAGAAGAGGAGTAAAACTAGATCTAAAAACTAAAAACTGTGTAGAATGAATGTTGTTTTTTGTTTCTGCATGTCCTCTGGCTCTAGTCTGCTTTTCCGGGCCGAAAACTGGGTCAAAACAGGGCCCAAAATTGCCCCCAGCGAATTCTGTAGATTATGCAGATCGCGCACGTCACGCGATCGCGTCATTCATGTAGCCGCGTCATTCGGCGTTTTGCTTTTCCACGCGGGCGCGTCGTCCACGCCTCTGCGTCACTTGTGCTATTCCAATCCGCGCGGTTGCGTGAGCCATGCGGCCGCGTCACTGCGATTTCCTCTCTTTTGCGCGGTCGCGTGAGCCATGAGGCCACGTCACTCCTCGCTGATCATCTCCTCAATTTCTTGTGTTCCTTCCATTTTTGCAAGCTTACTTTCCAATCTCCAACTCATTCATGCTCTAAAAAGCCTGAAACACTTAACACACAGATCACGGCATCGAATGGAATAAAGGAGAATTAAAATACATTATTAAAAGTCTCTAGGAAGCAAGTTTTCAATCATGTAATAATTTTAGGAAGGAAATATAAATGCATGCTAATTATATGAATAAGTGGGTAAAGATCATGATAAAACCACACAATTAAACACAATCTAAACCATAAAATAGTGGTTTATCAATAGGGTAATCACTCTACTCTTTCCTAGTCATGCTTTCTTGATTTTGTTCTTCACCTAACCAATCAACAAGTATTTAATGTACTGATGCAAACATCATGAGGTCTTTTAAGGTTGTAATGGGGCCAAGGTAAAGGTGAGGATATATATATGGCTAAGTGAGCTATAAATTGAATCCTTGATTAACCTAAGCTCTCACCTATACATACTCTACATATTTTTAAATTCATGCCTAGTTGCCCAAAATTTTCACTTTTACATTACATACTCATGCATCAACTTTTCTCTTAACTTGTATCACACATGCATTGATTTTTCATTAGACTTAACATTGGGGTAATTTTGTCCCCTTATTTATTTATTTACTTACATAATTACTTGAATATTTTTTTTGAAGCATAAAAATATACATAACATTATCAATGCACCTGGATTTTTAATTTTCTGGTCTCACATGAGTAGGTACCCAAATTCCCAATTAATTCATCAATGAAAAAAAACATAACACATTTCCTTGTTAACCCATGTTCCCATGGCTTTCCCATACTTAATTGATACACAATCTCTATCTTAAGCTAACCAAAGATTCAATTTGGGGTATTACTTATTTTCCTGCTTAAGATTAGTGATGTGGTAAAATATAGAACAAATGGGATTAAAAGGCTCAAAGTGGTTAACAAAGGTAAATAGAAGGGTAGGCTATTTGGGATAAGTGAGCTAATAAAATAATGGCCTCAATCATATGTATGCATATAACACATTAAACATTGTACATATAGGATGGAACAAAATATAGATTACAATCATAGAGAAGAAAAACACACAAGAATAAAAAAATTTTATGGTTAAATAATGTAACCATGTAATTAAGCTCAAATCTCACGAGTTGTGTGTTCTTAGCTTTAAACTATGTTCCAAATACAATCTTCAAACAAGTTTAACACAAAAATTCTGATTTAAATTAGCAAAAATTTTTCAAAATAAAGTCCTGAAAAGAAACATATTATTTTTCAACCAATTAGAACATGCATGCGAATACCTATTACTATGCAATCTATCCTATCCTAAACAAAAGAAAAATAATTTATTGGTGTTTAAGAAAGAGAAATTACCTCCGAAAGTCAGGTACTGACCGACCTCTCCACATTTAAAGCTTGGCACCGTCCTCGGTGCCATCAGTCAGGAACAAAGGGGGGCTGGTAGCAGCATCTCCACAATCGGGACCGTCATGGCTCCCTATGCTGGTAAATGAAGAGGAGTCTGGGGTGTCTGGGTTTTCTTTAGGTGGATGGTTACCAACAAGCAGCTCCTTGAGGTATGTAAATCGGTGCTTGTTACGGCGCTCTCTTCGCTTTCCTTGCCGGTCAAGCCGATCCAATTTCTTAATTATTTGATGGAGCAGTTGGTTTGTTGAAGGGGCTTGTGATGTGGTAGGAGAAGGGATATCTTCTGCTGGTTCTGTGCTCCGATTGATAGTGGCTACTGGAGGTCTGATATACTTCCCGTTAGGGACGTACTGATCATTCCGTGGAATCATGGCCTTGGTGTCCCCAGCTTTGTAGGAGACTTTGGCTGCTGAGACTAGATTTGAAACCAAGGCGGGAAAAGGTAGGTTGCCCGCAATCTGTACGTGTCCCATAGCATGCCGAATGTGTCTTGGTAAATTGAGGTGCTAGTCTGTAAGGATACACCAGAGTAGATCAGCCATGTCTGCAGTGAAGGAGGACTCGTGAGTGCTCAGAAATACGTAATGGGACATAATCTGTGCCCATACTCGAGCCTCTAAGGTGAGTGCTGAAGCCAATATGCTCTTAGGTCGAGATCGATGGTTTCCATAGATCCATCTGCCGCCAGGTTGTGTTATAACTCTGAGAATGGTGTCCCAGTTAAATTGGTATGTTTGGCATTTAAATGAGGCTTCTTGGAATGCGTTCCATCCTTCTGGAGCAGGGGGAAGATCTAAAGCTCGTTGAATGGCCTCATCAGTTATGGGAACTTACTTCTGACGGACATAGATAGACTGCATGGTTGGCATGTGAAAATTGGAGTAGAATTCAACTACCCATGAAAGGTTAACCTGCCGTGGCTGTCTCCGTAGGAATCCCCATTGTCTTTGCTCAATGCGGGGCTCAACAAATTCAATATTGTGGGTTGGAAGGATGAGAAGGTACTCATTGTTATAGTTTCTCTCAGCCAGGATAAGGAACATCTCCTCACAGTAGCAGTTAGTGAACCGCGCAGTGTCCTCTGCTAGAAATGCCTTTTTTTTTTCATCGACCTTGATGATCCTCTTGATTTGCTTTGTTGAGGGCTTTACTACTGTTGAAGATGGCTCTGCAGTTAGTGCTCTTTTTGTTCCTTTCCTCGCTGGTGGTTTAGGAGTAGCTTTCTCTTTACCTTTCTTGGTGGCCATCCTTAATAATGAATGTGAAAGAGAAGGAGGGAAAAGGTAAAAACTAAGACGGAATAAAGAAGAAAGAAGGAAGAAGAAAGAAATAGGAAGGAAAAGAAAAGATTAGGATTGGGGAAGAAAAGATAAGATATCTGGCGATGATCTGCATAAGCTCTGCGGCGCAGGCGACGCGTGCGCGTGGGTCACGCGTTCGCCTGGGTGGCGCGATTTTTAAGTCATGCGGACGTGTGGGTCACGCGTTCGCGTGAAATGAACTGTGCCATTGGCACGAGAGCAGCCTCGTATACGCACAACTTTCTGTTTTGTTTGCACATTGCCAAAATTTAAGGGTGACGCGTGCGCGTGAGTGACGCGCACGCGTGAATGGCATCTTTTTGAAAAAATGACGTGGATGCGTGGGGCACGCGTTCACGTGATATGGCTTGTGCTTCCGGCACCATTCCAGCCCTACTCCATCATAACTCTCTGCCATATACCTATTTACGTCGATTTTGCAGGGTCACACGTGCGCATGGGCGACGCGCACGTGTGGGAGGCTGATTTTTCAATTGACGCAGACGCGTCAGGGACATGTTCGCGTGGGCATGCTTGTGCCTAAGGCACGCCTCCAGCCACGCTCCCGCGTGACTCTCTGCTTCTTTTCTTCTTGTTTTAAATGCACATATGATGCGGATGCGTCAACAACGCTAGCACGTCGGGTGTATTTTATTTTTGTATATGCAGAATGCAGATGCAAATACAGACTATATGCATGAACACTAAGAAAAATAGAATAAAATAAAACTAAGAATAAAACTAAGACTAAAAAAGAATGATCATACCATGGTGGGTTGTCTCCCACCTAGCACTTTTAGTTAAAGTCCTTAAGTTGGACATTTGATGAGCTCCCTGTTATGGCGGCTTGTGCTTGAACTCATCCAGGAATCCCCACCAATGTTTGCAATTCCAATATCCTCCAGGATCCCACACTAGTTGCGTAAATCCTTCAAGCAAGTTAAAGCAAGTGACAAGGCCCCAAGAGTGTTGATTGCCAAAATGAATTATGGGGTCCCAAACCTTGCTTTTGCACCCGTCTTCTTGTTGATCATCATTTTTCCACTTGGGTGGTAAACTGTCAGAATTCTCACGGAGACATCCAAACAATTTTCTAGACCCATTCAATTGAGAATTATACCAACCCTTATACTTCAATTTGGAGCATGCAACCATATTGAACCTTGCATGACAACTCTTACCACTAACCATCTCCCTCTTACTCTTATAGCCATAAAGAGCTCTAAGTTGCCCATCCGTCTCAAGCAAAGCATATTCAAGTGGGCTAATTAAGCTTAGAGATGAAAGATTTACCCACTTGAATGAAGGAATGGATGGTAATGGCTTTGGGGGAGAGGTCTCCAACAACTTTGGCAAGGTGATTTCCAGCTCCATTCCCTTGAGCTCTTCCTTGACAACTTCCACCTCCTTGCAAGCTTCTTCAATTTCAACCTCTTCCTCTTGGTAGCTTTCTTCCAATTCGATCTCTTCTTCATTGTTCACCAAGGGCATGGGAGGTTGTGCTTCTTCTTCTTTAATCTCCATGTCAAGTCCAGTGGGAGAGGATTTAAATGTAGATAAGAATTCATCAATGATTGAATCCATCTCTTGATCATTGCCTTCAAAGTCTTCAACCATGATATGCCTTGGAGATTATACACCCTCCTCAACATCAAATTCAAACTTCTTAGAAGGGGGCTCTATGACTGGGCTTTCCCATGGACGTTCCGCATCTCCTAGGTTTTCGACCACTTCTTCCTCTTCAATAATTCTGGCTTCCTCTACTTGTTCCAATACAAAGTCATGCTCCTTACTGTCCACCTAAGTTTCTAGTGTCTCCTTCATACTACGTTCTTCATTAGATTCTCCACATGAAGCCATGGGGGTTCCTTTAGTGTCTGAACATTAGGAAGCTAATTGATTTATCGCTTTCTCTAGTTGATGAAGGGTTGCATGAAATTGATCTACTGTTTCCTTGAGGCGAGCCTGTGATTCTTGGGTCTATGGATATGGACAAGGTGCATATGGAAGTGGTGGTTCTTGGGGGTAATTGGATTGAAATTGGGGTGGTTAAGGGTTAGGGTCATATGGAGGTGAATGGTTGTAGGTGGCTTGTGAGTATGGTGGTTCAAAGCTATGTTGAGGAGGTGGTTCATAGGCATATGATGGGGCTTGTTGGTAACTACAAGGGGGTCCATCATATCTATCATCTTGGTACGCACCTCGAAATGGCTCTTGACCATAGTAATTTGGTGGAGGTGGTTTGTCACGAAAAGGTCCACCATAACTATTTTCTTGGCATGCATTGTAGAATGGTCGTTGTCCATGGTATCTTGGAAGGTGTTGTTGCCGAAAAGGTTGATCAGATCCTCGTGGCTCCTTCCATCTTTGATTGTTTTGACATTGATGCATGTTCCTGTTATAGCTTTCATTCCTTACAACAACATTGGAACCAAACTTAAAGCCAGAGGGGTGAGAATTCATAGTAGCAAAAAAAAATAAAAACAAAAATTAATGAAAATAAACTCCTAAAACTAGAAACACTAACAAAGAATTGAAAAAGCAAATATTTACAATAACCAATGATAAGGCACATGTTTGCAATTTCCCAGCAACGGTGCCATTTTGACGACGGATTTTCTGTCAGTAAAGAATTTTGCAAATAAATTCTCGTTGTAAATATAGTTTCTAAACCAACAAAGAATCCTTTCATACAAAAAAATTGTTTGTCACTAAAGGAAACCCAATAAAATTTATAACCGAAGTATTTAAACCTCGGGTCGTCTCTCAAGGAATTGCAGGGAGGTGTGTTTATTATTGGTTATGGAAAAAGTATCTTTTTAGGTTTTTTAAGATAAGAAGCAACAATAGTAAATGGCAATGGAAACAAACTAACTATAAAAACTCTTGGCAAGGTATGAGAACTGGGAATCCCATCCTAGTTATGCTTATCAGGTGTGATGAGAATTGTTTATTGCTCCCACTTAGTTAACCCTTACTAAATAAAGGAAAGTCAAGTGGACTAATCAATTTGATTCTTCAAGTCTTAGTCAACTCCTATGGAAAGACTAGCTTTGGAGGGATCCAAATCAATCAACAATTCCAAATTTTTAATCAACAGCTGAGTTTGGCAACTCAAGTGTCACCAATTACTCAACCCAAGCCAAAAGGGGAAAAATCCAAATTATTTATATCATAAATAGGAGAAAGCAATCATAAATCTGAAATACCTCAAATTGCATTAAATAAAGAAATCAAATCTAACATGGAGAGTTCATAAATCAAATTAGGAAAATAAACAAACTAAAGCCATAGAATAAATAAAAGTAGAAGAGAAACTAAATTAAAGGAACATCGAACCCAGAAATTGAGAAGAAAAATCCTAAAGCTAAGAGAAATCCTAAATCCTAAAACCTAAGTGAGAGGAGAGAGCCTCTCTCTCTCTAAAACTACATCTAAAACCTAAAATTGTGAATTATGAATGTTGTGTCGAGTCTTTGCATGTTCGCTGGCTTTATTTTGTGTTTCTGGGCTGAAAACTGGGTCAGAACGCGGCCGGAAATTGCCCCCAGTATTTTCCGTTTATTCTACAGATTGCGCAGGTCACGCGTACGCGTCAGTCACGCGTGCGCGTCATTTGGAAAATTTCTTTGTCACGCGTACGCGTCGTCCACGCGTGCGCATCTTTTGTGCAGACTCCAATCCATGCGTACGCGTCAGGCACGCGCACACTTCACTGTAAATTTCTCCATTCCGCGCGCTCGCGTGAGCCATGTATGCGCGTCGGTGCTCGCTGGTCATCTCCTTGGTTTCTTGTGTTCCTTCCATTTTTGCAAGCTTCCTCTCCATTCTCTAAGCCATTCCTGCCCTATAAAGCCTGAAACACTTAACACACGGATCACGACATCGAATGGTATAAAGGAGAATTAAAATACACAAATTAAATATCTCTAGGAAGCAAGTTTTCAATCATAGGACAATACTAGGAAGGGATTGTAAAATCATGCAAATCATATGAATAAGTGGGTGAAGACTTGATAAAAACCACTCAATTAAACACAAGATAAACCATGAAATAGTGGTTTATCAATAGGCTAGAATCCAAAGAAGCAACGTTCTCAGATCCGGAAGATTCGACCTTGTCCGTGGTGCTTTGAGTAGGATCACCAAGAGAATGACTTGCTAGAGCTTCACCCTCTGTCAGATTGAATGACCACGGGCAATGGCATTTGACCTGTAGTAGAGGAGATCAATGACCACGGGCAATGGCTTTGATCACTTACAGCCTGCCACAGAAGAAGATCATTCACAAGCAAGGAAGACAGTAATACTAGAGTTCCTTCAGAAAAACAAAGCAACTCCGACTCTCAACTCTATTCCTATTATTTACTATTCCCAGCATATAATTCCTATTAGATATCTTTATTAGTTACATGTCCTCATACTTCATCCAACTCTATATACCAACTTCTGATTCCCAGTGCACTTGCTGGTACTGCGGCTGTATGAAAAGGTGTGAGGGTTTGCGTACACGCGCACGAGCTTGCTGGGTGTGACGGCTTGCTTCTAAGTTATCTTCTAGGTTAAAATTTAAGTGTGTAAAAAACAAGGTGGGACTCTATTGGTACGCTTTTGTAAGGTGCCTAAATAAACACAGCATATGGGCACACTTTAAAAATGTGACCATAAGAAGACAAATTAGCCACGCTTTTAAAGCGTGCCGGTTCCCCCTATGGCCATGCTTTTAAAGCGTGGAAAAAAAAACATGCCTAAATCACAAATTAGTGGCCACCCTTGTAAATGCGTGCCGTTTTTCTATATGGCCATGCTTTGTTAGTTGTGGCAAAAAAACGTGACCAAATCACAAATTGGAGGCCACCCTCATAAAAGCATGGCCATTGACCACTTTTGGCCACGCTTTAAAAGCGTGGCAAGAAAAAAGTGTGCCGATAGGCCTTTTTTCTTGGAGTGTTTAAGAGTCTGACCCGTCACTATCAAGACTAGCCAATCCTCAACTCCTTTCACAATCCGTACGAATAATATCCTGTACATAATTTAATCTCTCTATATATAATAGGAGAGCAGTACATGGTTCTTTACATGACAAATGTTATAGTTCTATGTTTGACAAGTGTTATTCTGAAAAATTCACAACTGTTTATTTCTAATGAATGAGAAATATTGTATTTAACAATTCTCTCCTTGGTTCTATATTCAGACAAGACAAGATGCTTTTGCGGGAATCTTTCTCCCAAAAAATTTTTGAATTTCAAAATTATTCTTTAAATATCTTTTTTGCACACATTTTGTTTGTTTCTCCATTCAATTCTCAGCTCATAGGTCACAACCGAAACAGAGAATCGGTCCGTCTCACTCACACTCGCTCGTGATTTTCGGAACACCAATTTTTCGCATACATTTCAGTCAGTGCTGGGCATGTTGCTCGGCAACACTGTGTCGGGTTCGGTGGTCCTGATCGTGACGCCCTTAGTGGCACTGATAACTGGGATGCTAATCTCTTCTTCTGGAAGAAATCGTCGGATCCGAGCAGGAACCGGTAATACTCAAAGGATGTTACAGGTAAGCACAATAGAAGCTGCTTTTTTTTTCGTTGTACCCTTAACTCATGTGTTACAGCTCTGATTTGAGGGTTTCTCTTCTGAGCAACACTTTGATCTGTTTGTAAATATATAATGCTTTGCTGTAAACTTAGCCTTTCAATTTTCTCAGCTCTTTTCTTCTAACAAGTGACAACCAACAATGGCTTCAATGGCAGCGTTTTCTTCTAGCACCTTCTACACCAACCTCAAGTTTTACACCAAATCCAACAACAGCAACAGCAACTTGAACTGAAGGTACACTTTATTATTTTCTCTTTGCTAAAGGTATGAAACTATTGAATTTAATTACCTATTTTTTGAAATTTCTGAAGTTTAAATCTTTTTACCATTTTGAAGGGAACTCATATTGAGAAGCAATCAAATAGCAACAGTTGGTGCTATCTTCAATTTCAATTTCAGGTAACCCCTTTTCTATGTTCCTTTTTCCCCCTGTTTATCATTATCACCATTGAAAGTTGTTCAATTTTTTTATATTATAATTATTTTCATGCAAATTTGGGATATCTTAATTTAAGATTTTATATTTTTCCTTATTGCATTTTTGTGCAATGGAAAAAAACTTGATTATCTTGGAGTGCAGAAAAATTCTGCATCTTTAGCTTTGTGTCCAGCAATTAAAAATTGCATATCAACGTCTGTGAATGTCACTATCAATTTTTTTGGTGGATATATATTTACAAATATAAAACTATAAATAATTTTACTTGACCGTAATGTGTTTTGCTAAAACTATAACCAAGATTCACATTATTATCTCAAATTGCTTGGGTTGTTGACATCTATGTTGCAATTGGGGATTTAGATATATACATTTTTCTTTTAGTAATGATAGTGATTACAAGTAGAAGATAGTTACTTGAAGTTTGTCTTAAGGTTTCTCTTATTGATAGGGTCTTCATATGGGATGTCAAGGTTTTGGGGGTTAGTTCGGAGTTAAAGAGGAAGGGGATGGAAATTGGGTAGCTCATCAAGGAGGTATTTTATTTTATTTTATTTAACTACCCATAAGTGAAGATAGGTAGGTAATCAGAAGTTCTATAATTCCAACAGAATGATAGCTAGAATTCAGAATGAATTAAAATCTTCAATAAATGTTGGCATTGTTGTTTTGTCTAGCTGGAGATGGATACTAACATTTTTTTTGGTTTCGTATGGAGAGTAATGGGGCACTTTCTACTGACATGAAACTCTGTTCATCCTTTTGGCGTTAATGCTTATGTCGTCTAGATTTTATTTCTGGGTGGCCGAATTATGCCATTGTCAATAGCTTTTTTCTTGCTTTTATGACAAACAAAATTTTAAATTTGAAATTAGTTGAGCGTAAAATTTCCCAAAAAAGCTTTTGAATCTATCATTTGAATTTTTGTTGCTCTCATTCCTTCATTTTTTTCTCGCATTCTACCGGGTGCTTCTACGCGATGAAGGTGGTGGACACGGTGCGATGAAACTAAAGTATATATTCTACGTATATGAGTTTGGGCCAGGTTGTTGCCATGCTGTGTCAGATTGGGCATTCTCTTCACTCGAACAGGAAGCCAGGTCGTCCTCCGAAAGCTGCTCCTGCTGGTGGTCCAGCTGCTGATACTGTGGCAGCAGCTGAAGCTTCAAGTGGCGACTCCTATTCGTTGTTGTCTCTGATCTTGCCGCTGCTGTGACTGCATTGTGGCCTGCACCCATGGTTCTATCTGCCATTCATCACAACCAGGTCAGTCACGTAAGTTATGAAGTTTTTAATCTATATTTGAGTTGGTTTTGTTGCCCCATCTTCGCCCTTTATTCTTTGTTATTCCAGAAGTTGTTGCATTGGCCTTTGTTTCTGCTTGGTTTTTTAAAATTTAAACATGATTTTCCATTTGTTTAAATTTCAGATTTTATGTGTTGATAATTTGTGCTTTGTTATTTTTGAATTAAGGTAAGGTCGTGTGTCGTTTATTTTGATTTGAGGAAAAAGATTTGATTTTGGAAATTTTCTGTGGTGATTTATTGGGCTTCTTTGCTTTTTTTATGCCTTTGTTTGCTCTAATTTTGTATTATGGTTTGTTTCTTTCTTACATGTGCAGTGTGCCCTCTCATACAAATTTGATGAACCATTTTGCTCTTTCTTTTAAAAAATTCAGAAACAATTTCATTCTTCATTTAAAATATTGAGAAAAGGACAATCCCATTTCCATTCCCAGAATTGTTGTCATTACTTGATCAAATCGAAATGCCTTTGATTTTTCCTTATTATGAACTATGAAGCTTATGATTGACGTCAAAAAAATTTCCATAACTGCGTAATTTGCTATATCTATTGGATATTTTATAAGAATGAAAAATATCAAACACTTTTGATGGTATATGGGCAAAACATCTAGAGAGGAGTAAAAATTTATTTCCTTTCAATAGATCTCCAAAGTTGAATTATTTTTTAAAAATTATGTCTTTTTGTTTAATCTGCTTCTCTTTTTCTTTTTTTTTTCTCATAGTTGATCAGATAATTAATTTTGGCAGCGAGTGTAAGTGGAGGTTGGAGTGTTCTAACACCAAAAGCATCTCTTGAGGCTTGGAAACAATTGTTATGATGTTCTTAAAGGAAAATAAGAATGTTGCTGCTTTGACAACTAAAGCTAAGGTTAGAAAGTAGTCAGTTTTGAAAAGGGCTGAAAAATCCTTGAGGAAAGAGGATTTATAATGTTAGGTATTTCCTTACTTCTTTTATTATTGTATTTAAGTTTTAAGTAAGTTTCAAAACTAACGTATTCCAACAATATTTATCTATTTATGTATATGATGGAAAAGCATGGATTTAGTGTGTGTATATGAACTTTTAACAATAAGTACTCAAAGTGCTAAGGAGATAGGTTCCTTCATATACACTGATGCAGTATGTGTTTGTTAGTGTGAAGAAGAATCAGTATATAAGTTCATAATAACACTATTGCCTCAAAAAAATCATCATTTCTAAACTAGATATTTCATTTGGCTTTTGTACTAAAAACAGAGGAGAAATAGGTTTTAGGAAATGCAGCTTTTATGATCCTAATTGCTTTTGCTTGACCCTGAAAACTTAAAAATAATACTTGAATCCCATTGAATGTACCAGTTAATTCAACTTGGTGTTTTAACTATACCATATATCCTTCCTTCTATCTTTATTTTTAGAATTTGAATGAATTGATTATTTTAACTAATTTTTAGGTCTTCTTCTATGTCTTTAGATTATTGGTTTATATTTTTTAAAACTTTTCTTATTTTGACCAGTATCGAAATGTTACAACTTTGCTTAGCCGTGATTGCAGTGTTCAAAGGAGGCACCAAAAGGTACCAAAGTTTCCTGTTATCACATGTAATTGTTGGGTAAAAGTATCATTTTTAAGGAAATGCTTTCATAGTAGTGTGTTATAATTCTTGGTGGAAATGTTTGAGTAGGATATAATATATAGCTTTAGTGCATATTATCTAGGATGCAGTTACTTTTGTTTTGACATTAGTTTATAATTGTTGTCTGCATCATAAAATAGATCAAACTATTAATTATTCTCTTCTAATAAATTGATGTCCTCTGCTTTTCAAGGAAGTAATTTTTGTTTTGATTCTACTGACATAATGTATAGACTACTTTTGAAGAGAAATCTACTTTGGCTAAGGACGAGGCTGAACTTTCAATGTTGAAAAAAAAAAGAAGAAAGCTCACTTGAAGATTTGCAATAGCTAAAAGGTATCACTTTTATAACTTATTATTTCCTATGCACTGGGTATAGATAAAGGAAGCATTTAGTTGCTTTGCATCTTCGGTCGGTTGGAGGATTCATAGGTATAAAAGGAAAGTGTGGCTATCACTGTTTTATAAGTAATTTGGTGTACATAGCAGGAGTGAAAAATCGAATCTATAATTAAAAGGAAAGGAGTATAGAGGAGTGGTACATAGAGGTGATTCAAATGAGAAACAAATGAACGGAGGATAGAAATTATTTTTATCTACTATAGTTTTGGTGTTTGTTGTTGCCTTGGTCTGATCTTCATGTTTTTGTTTTATGTTTTAGCAAAAAAAAAAAAAAAAAAAAAAACTCTTTGGCTACTGCAATATGAGGAAGTTCCTATAAGTATAGATAATTTATATGTGAACTGCTTTGTCTTGAGACAGAGATTGATCCATTGTGTTTTTATGTGTTTGATTTCAGAAAAAATAGGTCAAAAGCATTTTTTTTCCGTTGGAATTGTACATGCTTCTTTTGAAAGAAGATGTTAGCTTGGTAATTACATCTATTAATAACAATTTATTGCAATATAAGATAAGATTATAAAAAATCTGAGCTATTCTCAATGTTCATAATTTTCAATTGCTTGGATTAAAGGTGTGAAAATTGAATACTAAACTACTTTGAAAACATGAAAATTGTGTGGATTAAAGGTATGTTCCTTGCATTGTGTTATTTAATTTTTTCTTATTAGTATTAGTAATTAGTAACAAATCAATTTCTAGCTGTTTAGTTTTAAGTTGTTGTTGGGTCATAGGCTATGTGATTTGATTTTTGAGTCATCTTAATTTACATTGGCGAAAATTTATGATATTTATTGGCTTTTTTTCTTTTTTTAGTGTCTCAAATTAATCAGGGCTTAATATTCTCTCTCTGGCAGGTACTAACATATACATATTATTACAAAATCACAATCTATGCGCCAAAACTTCGAAGTTGGCCATGATTTTACATACATACAAATACGAATAATATTTTTCTTATAATGACTTGGATGACTTAATAGCAAGCACCATCTCCTTAGGCTTCTATTTTAGTTTCTTATTCATCGATAAGCTTTCGGTATGTATTCATGTGTATTTCTATTTGTCAATTGTTTATTATGCAGTATTGGATACGTGTCTTAGTTGCTGAGAGTTTGAAGAGTGTTTAAGCCTATGGTGTAAATTAATTACTTGCTATATGTGTATATAATAATGTTATTGGTGCTATGTTGAACATATTAGTAAAATAAGAATATTATAAAGTATAATTGGAGTCTTTTGATATATGTAACAAGAAGTTGGTTCTTTTCTTTTGGATGAACTCTTTTGTTCTTATTTGTTGAGCACCTGACGTGATTAACCAATAGTTAAAATTTATTCTTAACATTTTGTTATTGGATAATCTATTATGTTTGTCTTCTATTAACTATATTATTGTTTTTTTTATTAATTTTATGTCCTATCTTATTTTTTAAATATTTAATATATGATGTTTTAATTTATCTGTAACTAAATTTTAAGTATGTCTAATTCTTTGTAAGAAAAAGAGCAGGTAAAAGTGAAGGAGAGGATTGAGAAATGTGTAAAAAAAATGCTAAAATATATTTCGTTATGTTTTTTTATAAGGGTCTAATTGAAATTATGTTAGTTTAATTGTCCAAAATTTATTTAGTGTTGTTCTATGTTTCAACATCAATACTTCAACATCAATGACCTTTGTGTATTTTTATACTAGAACAATATATTTTGTGATAAATTAAACTATCTTCTATTGAATATGCAAAGGAAAAGCAAAAAATTTTTGAAATGAAAACTAAAATTGATGAGGCAAAAGCTTTAATAAATTAGCCAATTATATATGATTAAGTAGAACAAAAATGCTAATTATGTTGTATCAACTATCGTGTTAAATAACTATATATCTCAACTGCTGTTTTGTTTTATTAGAATAATTATGCTGATGAAGTTATATGACAAATGTGTCTAATTTTTTGAGAATACATTATTAGTTTATGTAATTAGTAGTTGGAATTTGTTGATGCGATATTTGAGTAATTTTTATTGGAATTTATTTATTAAAGAATAAGAATTTAATATAACAAAAGAAATTAATCACTTAATTTATCTATGTACTAAGTAAATTAATCCGTTTAATAAATATATATTAATTTTTTTATAAATGCATTATACATAAATATAATAAAATAAATTAAGTACACTGACTCACGAGTTTTGGCACATCAGTTATAAGGTAAGAAAACGAGCCTCATTTAGAGATCATATGAAAGGAAAATTGCACACCACATGAAAACATAGGAGTTTAGATTTAGAATTGCATATATTCGAATTGCAAGACAATGTAACTAATGTATGTATATCAGCTGGAAACTTAGTTGTTCTTCGTAGTCACATATTAGATAAGAGAAGAAAGAATTGCTAAAATACTACTGTATATAGTGATTTTGTATTTAAAGTATCGAAAGTAGCATTCTGATAGGAAGATGGTGATGTAATGATAAGTATTATTTTTTCTATTACGAGAACGGTGAATATTATGATTCAATTAATATAGTTCGTTATGTGTCAATGACATGCTCTAAAGACCTTATAATATGCTTATTAGGATTTTACTGTACATTTTAGCTCGGTTTATGGATATTAAATAACACACATTAATGCAATTTGTAGGATTTATTATTCAATTATTTAATAATGCACTTATCATAAACTGAATTAGTTAGATTCGGGTCTAAATATATAATTGAATATAACATAGTTAATAATCGTTATCTATGTAATTACAATAAAAATATTTGTATAATCAATTTAATGTTTTTTTATGTTTGATAATAACATAGTATTATAATTTTTTTTTAAAATACGGATACATAATAGTTTTTTCACATATAAGTAAAATTCACTAATATAGAACAAAAAAAGTTTATTTCATCAATCCAAAGTAGAGAATAAAATAATATTTTATTTTGCATAACAAATTTTATGCAGAAAAAAAATTTCAAAATAAAAATAATAACTTTTAATTTAAATGAATATATATTCATTACAAGATAACATATTTGATATATATGTATTAGATCATAAATATATATTAATTTTTTTATTAAATAAACTATATATAAATACAATAAAATAGATTATGTACATGACCCGGGCGTAGCCCAGGCTTTACACTAGTTATAAATAAAACTATAAAGTCGTTATTAATTCCTATTTGGTACATGACTAATGATTTTTAATTTATGATTTGTATGAAATATGACAAAAATGTTATGTGGTGGCTTAATTTTGGTATGCAGGTAGTATGGTTAGAAATATGGTTGTTCAGGACCAATGGAACATTATTGTTGAAAGTTGAAACAACACGGTAATAATCTTATTAATGACTTGCTGTATGTTTACGTCCATGATGGATCATCAATCTCCAATTGAGTTGTTTGTTCGCTTTGTCAAATCTCTATGTATCGTTAACAACTCATCTAACTAAATTCATTCAAGTTCCACGTGGCTCAACATCATAGCCATTGTGATAGGATCATCTATTTCTCCCTGCTCCCGTGCAAAGATTTCAATGACAACCCTATAAAAGACCTCTCAAAAGACAAAGTTAATAATAAATCCTAACATTATTTCCTGAGCCAGCCGGCTCCCCTAGCTTTTCCTCGGTTCCTGACCACCTCAGGGCCATGGATAATGGTAGCAACACGTTGGACTTTTGTAATCTCAAAGTAGTATCCGCCTTGGGACGTGGTGCCAAGGGCTTGGTTTTCTTGGCGAAAATAAATGAGGGGCAAAATGAGAAGCAATGGCTGGCATTGAAGGTGGTCTCAAAAGCTTTTGTTCGGATGAGAAATAGCAGCCATTGCAAGAGGGTCTCGTTCGAACAACAAATATTGCGTCGTTTTAATCACCCTCTCTTGCCACGGTTGCGAGGGGTCTTAGAAACCGAGGAGCTGTTAGGGTTTGCCATTGACTATTGCCACGGCGGAAACTTACATTCTTTAAGAAGGAAACAATCGGAGAAGACGTTTCCTATTGATGCCATAAGGTACCTTTTATTATCTTTACCTTTCTTCGTTGTTGTGCCATTGGTACCGATCGAGTAGGTATGGACAATTAGGATAAAAAAAAACTATGCTAAAACATTAGATCAAGCTTCGAATTTAGATTGAACAACAACCAAAAACATGAAAAAGTTAAACTTTTGCATTTCGATCTTTTTAATGCATGAGGTATAAGAAATTTAAAATACATAAAGGGGATAATTTTCTTTACTTTTTGCTACCTTTAAGATTATATTTTTCAAAACAAAAAACGTAAATGGGATTCTGGAAATAATTTAGACACATATTTTATTAATTTTCCCCCTTTATTGCTACTATTGAAAAAGCAAGAATTGCATCTTTTTTCTCATTTCCTTGCTAACCAAAATATGCATTTTCCTATTTATTTCCATGCGATTTTGTTTTACCCTTCAAGGTTTTATGCTGTGGAATTGGTCCTCGTATTGGACTACTTGCATAGTATTGGAGTAGTGTACAGAGATTTGAAGCCAGAGAACATATTGATTCAAGAAACAGGTCACATAATGCTCGTGGATTTTGATCTCTCCAAGAAGTTGAACCCAAAGTCACCGCAATTGTTGAGTGGCATATCATCACCAAGTTCCGACTCAGCATTACTGGTTGACCGAAGAAAGCGATTGTTACCAGGTTGCTACTGTTGTCACTCGGGTATCATGCCTCTTGACTCAGACAGTCAACTCGGCACTAACTCACCAGCACGGAGCGAGTCCGACTCAGTGGAGAAATCCAACTCATTTGTCGGAACAGAGGATTACGTTGCACCAGAGATTATAACTGGGGAAGGACACAACTTCGGTGTTGATTGGTGGTCCCTCGGTGTTGTTTTGTACGAGATGTCGTATGGAACGACACCGTTTAAGGGCGTAAACAGAAAAGAGACATTTCAACGGATCTTGATGAAACAACCAGATCTATCAGGTGAAAACACACCGTTGAGGGACCTGATCAAGAAGTTACTTGAAAAGCATCCAGACCGTAGGATTGAGGTACATGAAATCAAGTGCCATGATTTCTTTAAGGGTGTGAACTGGAACTCAGTTTTGCAAATTGCTCGTCCACCATATATTCCTCAAAATGACATTGAGGACAAAGCAGGGTTTTCTAGAAAAGACGTAGAGTCGTTTGTTCGTAAAATATTTTTCAAGAATGACAATAAGGAAGAGAAGCCTAAAGAGGTGGAGAAAAAGAAAATTGATGGTGCAAATCAGAATAAGGTTTATAACAAAAATCAAAATACGGTGTGGGTTGACAAATTGACTGACAATCCAACTCAAAACGAAGACTTCTTAATGTTTTGATATTTTTGTCAATGGCATTCTTTTATTCTTTTTAAGAAAAATTTTACGGTGTGGATATTCAGAAAAATTCACATCTATAGATCTTGTGTGGCTACTCCAATTTTGTGACATATGGCATTATTCTCCCTTTCACTTTTTTTTAGCAATTACAGGAAAGAAGTTGAGTTAATCAAAAGGTGGCAGAAGATTTTCAAAAGGTATTATACAATTAAGAATATTTAATAATAAAATTTATTTTAATGACATTTTATGTGTTTTTGTTTTTTGCTTTTTTTTATATAAAAACTTGATGTTTTGGATTAGGTTTAATAGGTTACAAGGTTATAATTTTGGCATTAAATGTTAATTTAAAAAAAAAACAAATAGATCTTTGAAATTTTAAAATTTTGACTAATAACGTTTTTAGGAAAATTATTTCTAAATACATTTCTGACTTTTGCAAACAGCTGACGGATACATTTTTCTGTTTATTTACCACTCCAAAAAATGCATAGATGGCTGAGGTGGCGCCAATATATCCATTACGTAGAACGTGACATGTAACTAAAAAGATAGAGGACAAATATGTCCCTACAATAAAAAATTGTCGTCATTTTGTTGAACCCTGCAATATCCTTGATTTCTTCAAAAGACGACATGCTTCCTGGAGGAGGAATGTGGCCTCCTTTAAGGGCAGCGAGTGCATCCTACAAATCCAACCATGATATATCTCATCTCAATCCTGAAAACTATTCAACTGAATTGGTGAACGTAATGGAAAATGAGATGATGCATTGCTCGTATAGAGACACCAATCAAAGAAAGAGGATAAACAATAATTTTGTAACCATTGTCTTCAAGTTGCTGAGGAGTAAGTATTGGTGTCTTGCCTACTCCTTCAAGCATATTCCTCGAGGGAGACAGCCTGACGAGCATTAGTGCGAGAAATGATGACAATATCAGAGCTGATCTCAGCTCGAGAAACGATGGCAACTCTAATCCTGATGACAACCTTTTAAATGGAAACAACCTTCCTTCCCTGTGTGTGGCTGCGTGTTTTGGGAGAGACCTGATCCTCAAGAAGGATTCCAGCAAAACTAGATCGGATGAAGCCCTTGACGGTTCTCTTGAGGTTGATGGGATTGCCATAGCCGATGTCACAGTCGCCAATGATAGGGATGGAGACAACTTGAGTAAGGAGGTGGCCTTGATCCAACATTTTATCGTAAAAGATCAACCCTGTGTCTGGCAACCCCAACTTCGCTGCCGATATCGACAATCTGCTGGTTCAACAAAACGATGACATTTTTCTAATGCAGGGACCTATTTGTCATCTATCTTTTTGTTGCATGCTACGTTGGTGTTGTAACGGACACGTCGTTTCGTAACGTAACATTGCACCACCTCAGCCATTTCAGTTTGTATTTGGAGAGATAGATGGATGGAAGGATGTATTTGTCCGCCGTTTGCAAAAGTCAAGGATGTATTTGTAATTAATTTTTCTAAGAGATTTATTTGTCAAAATTTTAAAAGTTCAAGGATTATTTGTCCTTTTATTATTATTTTAAATGTTGTTTGTGTGCTTCTAAATCTTTTCAATCTTTTTATGCGTAAAGAAAATATTGTTATAATTGCTCGTTTAATTTTTTTTACAGGGTGTTTGGAAATCCTAATTGTAAAAAAAATTTAGAGAATAAAATTGTCATTGTTACTATATTTGAAGGATTTTTATTTTAAATAAATAAAATAAATTAAAAAAAATTTGGATCCAGACGTCCTCAGAAAAAATTGCATTTTCTCCTATTTATGAACTGGATATAAACAATCCAAATGAGAGATATGAACATATCTAATTTGCACTAATAACAAGAGAAGTAATAAAATTTAATCAACATATCTTGTTTGTTCACGAGATACATTCATAACTATTTTGTTTGCACGATCAATAAGATAAGATCATATTTTGTAGTACGATTTTGATTGATTAAGAAGATAAAAATTCAATATACTTTGTTACGATGTGAATCATATCGATTTAATTTTATTTTACAATTTAAACCAATTTTATTAAAAAAAAAATCTAATTTGTATTATATCAATTTATTTTTTTTAGATTAGCAAAAATTCAAGCAATAATAATAAATAAAGTTTAGGGAGTCAACTACAATATAAGGCAACTAAGCCAACTTCCTTTTATTTTTAATTTTAAAATTTTAAAAATTAGGATAGTGGGAGTTTTTTTTTTCTTTGTAACTAACTTGTTTTTTCAACTAGTTAGCTCCACTTAATTACACTCTTAGTTAGTTTCCTAGTGAAACTCAAATTTAAAATATGAATTGAATTCATATCACAATTAAGAACAACGATTCACATTAAAATATAAATTAATTATGAATTAATAATCATGTACCACTAAGAACGATTTTTAGTGTCTCGACCTCTCCCGTCTTCCCAAAAATTTTGAAACCATTCACATTTTAATAAAATTTAAAACAAAAAAATTATAAAGTAAATAACTATGCACCACTATTGGCTATCCACTAAATACCATGGGACTGGATCTTTTCCATTTTTTTTCTTAATTGTTTGGTAAAATATAATCTTTTACCATTTAACATCTTCTGTCACATATTTTTTCTTGATCTTATTTAAACAATGTAAAGTGAGAGATCACACTTTATGATGACAAGTCATCTTATGCTAGTTTCACAAGCATTTTTCATTAGTTTCATTAGGTTTTATGCACTTTCTTGCACAATAAGTAAGTGATTGGAGTGGATTTTCATGATTATTTTAAATCAATCAAACATCATTTATTTTACACAAAATCATAAGGTTTATGCTAGAATTAATTGACTTTATGAATAATGCAAAGACCTTATAATTTTGGTAAGACTTTGATTGCTTGTTTGGTTGCTTGTAGGTGAAGAAATGAAGAGAAAAGGGAAGCAATCAGGGAAGCGTTGCGTTTAGAAAAGGAACGCCACGCTCAAAGAACAAACAGCTAGCATTCACTTTGGAAGTGAGCACCACGTTCACTTTCTTAATTTTTTCGGGGAAATCAAGCTTGGAAGCAAAGGTCTCGTGCCATCCGTACACTAAGTAGCGCTAAAAAATTGAACGTAGCGTTCACTAAGGCAGCGCTAGTGAGGAGAGGCGCGCACCAAAGAAGCACCAAATGGTGCAGTGCTGAACAAGCGAGCGTAGCACTCATTTAGGGAGCGCTAAAAGAGGAAAATTGTGCACTAAAGAGGCCATGCACGTATGGTGCAACGCTCAAATTTGGAACGTAGCGCTCACCAAGAGAGCACTAGAGAAGCAAAATTGCGAACGCGAAGGGGCACGCCTAGGGAGTGAGCGCTGCGCTCACTTTGTGCACTGAACACTCCACTGAAAGGAGCACCAACACCCCTGACCCATTTTCATTCAAGGCCAAACCAAAAAGCCCACTTCAAGTGTTAAATGATGGAAATAGAAAGTGCATAAATAGGAGCAAGTTTGATTTGAGAAGGACTTTTTTTGGCTCATTTTTTAGTTTTCTTCTTTTAATTTTCCTTTTTAGAATTTCGGGAATTGAGATCAGATCTAAGTTTGTTTTTGTGCTTATTTTACTTTCTGCTGCAACTTCTATTTTCTGTTTTGGGTTTAGATTGAAGAACTCCACTAAAATTCTTCATCTGAGAATCATCTTTTACTTTTCCTTTTTATAGTTCTAAGAATTGGAAATTGAATCTCAATCTTCTTTTCTGTTTTCATTTTATTTCTTCTGCAAATTCTTCTTTACGTTTTGGTCAAGAGAGTAATTGAGATCTAAATTGATGAGGGAAAAACGATTCCACACAAAACTCACCGGCAAGTATACCGGGTCGATCCCACAGGGATTGATGGATTGTGCAATTTTAGTTAGGTGATGAATTTAGTTAAGCAAATATTTGATGATTTGAGTGAAAATTGATTAACAGAAGCTAAATTTCAAGTAAATAAAAATGCAGAATAAAAATTTGCTGAATCTTTAAGTGTAGATGAAGTAAATTGCAGGAACTTAAAGAGCAAGAAAGTAAAAGAGCTGAAACTTAAATTGCAAGAAAGATAAATGACTGAAACTTAAAGTATAAGAAACTTAAATTGCTGAATCTAAATTGCTGGAAAATGTAAATTGCTTGAAGAGTAAAAGGATTTGGGTACTGGGATTCAAAATTGAACGAGAAAATGTAAATTGAAGTAAATTAAAGAACTACGAGATTCACAGATTCAGATCTAGATCTCAGTAGCAAAACAGAATTGGAAAATTGCCTGGAGAAACAAACAGCAGGAAAACTTAACTCAATTATGAAATCCTAAGAGAAATTGACAATTGAAAAGGAGTAATGAGAACAGAATGCAGATCTAGATCCCAATTACTCTCTTGACAACACAGAAAAGAAATTGTAGACGAAATGAAAATGAAAACAGAAAAGGAAATTTAGATCCAACTTTCAATTCTTAGAAAAAACCAAAAAGGAAAAGTAAAAGATGATCCTAAGATGAAGAATTCAGTAGAGTCCTCCAATCTTAGTTCAAAACCCAAAACAAAAAGTAGAAGTTGCAGAAGAAAGAACAAACAAAAAGAAAATAGATCCAATCCCAATTCCCAAATTCAAACAAATGAAAATTAAAAGTGAGAAACTAAAATGAGCTAAAGGTCCTCTTCAAATCAAATTTGTTCCTATTTATACATTTTCTATTCTTGTCACTAAGCACTTTGGAATGGGCCTTTGGGTTTGTGAAGAAATGGATCTAAAATGGAACTTGGTGGCATGGGTCAGGAGTGGCTTGGTGACACTCCCAGGGGAGCGTTCAGTTCAATTAGTGAACGCCCAGTTCACTTTTCCAAGGCATGCCTTTGGTGCGCATTCCTTCTTGCCTAGCGTTCACTTAGTGAACGTTAAGCTCACTTGTTGAGTGCTCCTTTTGTTGCGCGCTTCCTCTCGTGTGCGCTTTTGTTGCGCCTTGTTGCTCTAGCATTCACTATTTGAACACTGCGCTCAAATTTTGACCGCTACACTTTGTTGAGTGCTGCCTTGGATGCACGCATTGTTTCCCTTGGCTCTCTCTCTTCGAAAATGTTCACTTAGTGAACGTGGCGTTCACTTAGTGAACGTGATGCCAGGGCATTTTGTCCAGTTTCACTGACCTTTTCCTTACTGTTTTTAAGGTAGTTTCATGCATTTTCTTAGGAAATAAGCTAGTTTTGGGTAGATATTCACTTACATCTTGATTCAAGCATACATTGTGCACTTTACATGATTTTATGAGAATTTTGCATGAATTATATGATAAATTGGATGATGCATGATCCCATGATTAAGAGCAAGACTTTGATGCAATTTGTTTGATTGATTTCAGGCCAAAAGAAGAAGAGAAGAAGCCACGTTAGTGGCTACGTTAGTTACACTAACATGGGCACTAACGTGGAAGGAAGGAAAGCCCCAACGTTAGTGAGAAAAGTTAGTGCCATTAACTTTGAAGAAAGGAAATGGAGCCAATGTTAGTGACACTTAACATTATCACTAACGTTGGACCAAGCTCATAAGCGGCCACGTTAATTGCCACATTAACTTAGTTAACGTGGCCTCTAACGTTAAGAAGTAAAGAGGAAGCCAACGTCAGTGACATTCAACTTTATCACTAACGTTGGCCAAGTCACAATAAGCCACGTTAACTCCCACGTTAACTAACGTGAAGAAACAAGGTGGTCGACAACGTTAGTGACACCAAACATTGTCACTAACGTTGGAAGGAACCCACACAAGCCCCAATAAGCCACGTTAACTCCCACGTTAACCTAGTTAACGTGGAAGCTAACGTGAAGAAGGGAGGTGATCGCCAACGTTAGTGACACCCAAAATTGTCACTAACGTTGGAATGAGCCCACACAAGCCACTATGAGCCATGTTAACTCCCACGTTAACTTAGTTAACGTGGTAGTTAACGTGGGCAAAAGTCCCACCTGGCAGCCTGATCATGCCTTCTTCAAACACGCATAACCTGAGCCACAAAGCTCCAAATGAGGTGATTCCAGTGGCATTGGAAAGTAGGATTCCAGAGCTTTCCAAGCATATATGGCACTACATGGTTGACACTAAATATGAGGGAGAAAACCTGCCCCGAAAGTGCAATGATGAACATGGTATCAACCTGTATTAAGGCCAACTGACCTCTTCACCTTCCAAGAAGTATAACTCGAGTTGTAGAGCTCCAAATGATGCGCTTCCAAAGGCATTGGAAAGTAGACACCCAGGGCTTTCCAACAACATATAATAGTATGGGGTGAACACTAAGTTTGAGCTTCAGAAACTGGCAATAATGAAGCCTTGATCGCTAGCGTTATTGGCACTCAAGTTTTCCATTAACGCTAGCAACTATGCCAGCGACCATGTCCACTTCAAAGGAGCATAACTTGAGCTACAGAGGTCCAATTGAGGTGATTCCAGTTGCGTTAGAAAGCTGACATTCAGAGCTTTCCAACTATATATAATACTCTATAGTGAGCATGAAATTGGAGCACAAACAAGAGGTATGGTTTAAGCCCCAAAAACACCAACTGGGCAGCAAGTGCAACGTTAGCCACAATAACTTTAGCACTAACGCCACACTTGTAGCGTTAGTGTGGCTAACTTTAGCACTAACTTTAGCACCTGGACCTCAACTTGACTCACTTCTCTCTCAAGTCCACTTCAAAGATCAAGCAAGCAAGCCCACAATCGTCAACCAATCAAGGCCACAAGAAGCATCTAGAATAGGAATTTTCATTTAATTGTAATTTACTTTTAATTTCATTTTGTAATTTAGGAGAGCCTATATAAAGGCCTTAGTCTTTACATTGAAAGAATTCGGGAGGCTGGACTGAAATTCTGGAAGGGGGATTGAAGAGGGGTCGTCGGACTCCCTCCCCTCACACACTTTTCCTTCTCTTTCATTTAGTTATAATTTTCATTTATGAATGTTGAATTTTCAATTTCAGTTTGAATCTTCATATTTACTTTTCTGCACTTTCTTTCTTTTCTATTTTTGTAGAGCATTGATCAACTAACTCTTTACATTGGGTTAGAGAGCTCTATTGTGATTCAATGGATTAAGTGTAGTTCTTATTCTTCTTCTTCTTTCTTTCCTCTTGATTTTACTAGAGGGCTTTCGATCTTCATCCAGTTGGGTAGTTATCTTGGAAAAGAAACTATTCATACTTGGATCTCTTCTGAACCTTGAAAGAGGAATGAAGAGATCATGTTAGAAATGCTTTCTCATGCTGGACCAAATTGGGTGTGGATGGATATGTGACTATAATCCTTCCAACACTTGATTTGGGAAATGCATGTGGTATAATCAGTGACCATACTTCATCTCTTCTCATGAGTAATTGACCAAGGAATTGGCTATTGATCAAGATTTGAGAGATCGAATTACAAGGAATTGAAATTCGATCACTTAAGATTGCCAAGGAGATTAATGAATGCATTGATTGAGGAAGAGATGAGAATGAACTTGATCCGGAGGATTGCAATATCTCTTGATCCCAATGTTCATTTTATTTTTAGTTCTTATATTTACTTTTCTTGCCATTTTACTTTTCTGCACTTTATTGCTTTCTTTACATTCAGGCAATTTACATTCCTTTGTTACTCATCATCCAAATCTGAATCGTCTAACTAGGTTAATCAATCAACTATTGATTGCTTAATCTGTTAATCTCTGTGGGATTCGACCTCACTCTTTTATGAGTTATTACTTGACAACAATTCGGTACACTTGCCGAAGGGGAATTTGTTGCGAGACAAGTTTTCCGTGCATCAGAACGTGGCGTTCACTTTTTGAACGCTACTCCTTTATGTGCCAAACTTTTCTTCATGGGCGTTGCATTAGTGAACTCCAAGTTCACTTATTGAACTCCCTTAGTGCATGGATGGCCAAAAGCTTGCCTCCAAAGCTGGAGAGCCCGATAAAGTTCACAAAGTGAACGCCACATTCAAATTTTGAACGCTATCCCTTGCCTCTTTGATGTGTTGCATTAGTGAATTCCAAGTTCACTCTTTGAACGTTGCTCCCTTGATTGGCCTCCCTCTTTTCTTCATTTCCTCACCTACAAGCAACCAAACAAATAATCAAAGTCCCACCAAAATCACTAGATCTTTGCATCATTCATAAAACCAATTAATTCTAGCATAAAACCTATGATTTTGTGTAAAATAAATGATGGTTGATTGATTCAAGTTAATCATGAAAATCCACTCCAATTACTTACTTATTATGCAAGAAAGTGCATAAAACCTAATGAAACTAATGAAAAATGCTTGTAAAACTAGCATAAGATGACTTGTCATCACAATACCAAACTTAAACCTTGTTTGTCCCAAAGCAAGCACTAAACATGAGAAGAAATGAAATGAAATAAAGAAACATATATCCTTATTTAGCAGGTAATTGAATTAAGACTATGGAATTTTATGCAGACAAGATGCAGCTCACTTATTCTTTGCTGATAGATAAGAAATGCATCTTTGAGGATTCACTAGAGTTGCTATTATAATTCCTTGCTCTTTGATTGATCCCTTTTTGATTTTTCCATCATTCTTTTGCTTAGAAAGCTTATTTCTCAGTGGTGGCTCAGTGTCAAGTGTTGCAGTAGCATTTTGGCTCAATTTTTCTCAACACTTCTTCACTACAGATACTTGGCTCATAATTCTTCTTAGGAACATTGATGCCCAACACCTCTTTGGGTTACTAAATACTTTGTAACTAGGTTGCTCTTGATAATAGACTTTCAGTTGATAATCCCGGATTAGTTAATCCAAGTTACCAAGTTTTAAAAGAATCCTCAAAACCTAATTGTCCAAGCATATCCTAGTACAGAAACACCACAGGCATATGTCCTAAGGTCCAAGCTATTGGTGTCTAGCCCTATTATTTATTTCTTTCTTTCTTGTTGACAATCCTTGGCTTTTCTTTCCTTTTTCTTTCTTACTTTTCTTTATTTTGTAGGGATGTTCATTAATTAAAAAGTCTCATAATAGAAACTAAGTTCACACTGCAAAGAATATTCTATTCTGCAGCTTTTATTATTGAGCTTATAATCTCAATCAAGCAATTACCACCACAAGTCTTTATTCTAATTCCTACTACATTGGACAATCACTTTCTATTTCAAACATTTTCTCTTATAGATGCAAAAGGGAAACAAGACATGAATTTAAAGCAGATGAGTGACAACAAGCATAATGCAGCTAGTATATTTTTAACAGACATCAAAATTTGCACTCTTTGCACTAAATATCAAGGTAAACAGCAACTTCTCATTCAGAATATCTCACAGCAGAGTAAATTTTGTAACAATACAACCTCTCAGGGGTGTCTTGCAGCTTTCCTTTTGTCATCATCATCTCTTACTTTTGCATTTTCCCTTGTGGAGATTTTTTTAAGAGGTTGAGTGTCTTTTCTGCATAATTATTGGATGTTGCTTGTTTTTCCCAAGCACTTAGGCAGATGGTTAGCATGCATGAATTATTATAGATTCTTGAACTTAATTTGGTGAGGGAACACCAAACTTAGTTCCTTGCTATAGTCTAAGATGCATCAGTTACATGAAATCATGTGCTTTTGCTAAAAGTAATAAAACTAAAAACTAGAAGAAGTAATAAAACTAAGAACTAGAAGACAGACAACGGTTTAGTGATTTCCCAGATTATTTGGAGCTAGTAACCATTTATGCAGAGGGTTAGAATGTGTTTTTAAATGAGATTTTTGGTGGAACACCAAACTTAGCATCCTTCATTCACCCTTAAATTATTTTGGTGTGCAACACCAAACTTAGCTCCTCGTAATACATATAAGTCTACTTAACCCTTTTTTATTGAAATAGTTTAGGGAAAGAAAACTACCTCTGGTTGGGTTGCCTCCCAACAAGTGCTCTTTTAATGTCACTAGCTTGACATCCTTCATTCTTACTCAACTTAATTTCTGAATCTCCTTCTCTTTGTCCTAAGGGCCTCCCAAATAATGCTTTGTCCTGTGACCGTTTGCTGTAAAATTGCTCTTTGTTGCTTCATCTAGGAGTTCAAGGCTTCCATAAGGTAGAACCTTTGTCACCAAGTAGGGGCCAGTCCATTTAGACTTGAGTTTGCCAGGGAAAACTTTGAGTCTGGAGTTATACAAGAGTACTTGCTATCCTGGTTTAAACTCCTTCTTTGAGATCCTTTTGTCATGCCATCTCTTGGCTTTTTCCTTGTATATCTTAGCATTTTCATAGGCTTCCAGTCTAAACTCATCCAACTCATTTAATTGCAATAGCCTCTTCTCTCCTGCTACCTGAGAATCAAGGTTGAGGAGTTTAGTGGCCCAGAAAGCTTTATGCTCAAGCTCTACAGGAAGATGACAAGACTTGCCATATAACAACTGAAAAGGAGACTTTTCAATAGGAGTTTTGAATGCTATTCTATATGCCCAAAGAGCATCTTCTAATTTTCTGGCCCAATCCTTTCTTGTGTTCCCCACTGTTTTCTCCAAAATCCTCTTCAACTCCCTATTTGCAAGCTCTGCTTGGCCATTGGTTTGTGGGTGATATGGTGTAGCTACTTTATGCATCAACCCATATTTATAAAGTAGTTTCTCCATCAGTTTGTTGCAAAAATGACTACCACCATCACTGACAAGACCCTTAGGCACTCTATATCTAGTAAAAATGTGCTACTTAAGGAATTGATGGACAACTTGTGCATCACATGTGATTGTTGCCATGACTTCCACCCACTTTGGAACATACTCTACTGCTACAAGTATGTATTTGAAAGAATATGAAGGTGGAAAGGGGCCCATAAAATCTATGCCCAAAGATCAAAGAGTTCTACCTCCAAGATGTAATTCTAAGGCATCTCATTCCTTCTTGTTAACCCTCCAACTCGTTGGCACTCATTACATTGATGAACAAACTCTCTCGCATCCTTGAATATGGTTGGCCAATAAAATCCACTTCGAAGTACTTTGGCTGCTGTTCTTTCTGGCCCAAAATGTCCACCATAAGCTGAGCCATGGCAATGCCATAGTATGTCTCCCATCTCACTCTCAGGAACACATTTCCTAATCATTCCATCTAGACACCTCCTGAATAAGAATGGTTCATCCCATAAGAATTTCTTGGCCTCATTGAGTAGCTTCTTCACTTATTGCTTGGTGAATTCTTGGGGAATCTTCCTTCCAACTTTGTAGTTTGCAATGTCTGCAAACCAGGGAGCTTGTTGGATTTGTAAAAGGTGTTCATCCAGGAAGTTTTCGTTCACTGAATGTGGAGCTTGGTTAGCTTCTGGTGATAGTCTTGACAAATGGTCTGCCACTTGATTCTCATTCCTTTTTCTATCTTTCACTTCAATGTCAAATTCTTATAGCAGCAACACCCACCTAATAAGCCTTGGATTTGAATCCTATTTAGACGTGAGATACTTGAGAGTAGCATGATCAGTATATACTATAACCTTTGAACCAATCAAGTATTGTCTAAATTTATCAAATGCATATACAATTGCCAAGAGTTCTTTCTCAGTGGTGGTATAATTTTTCTGTGCTTCGTTCAACACCTTGCTAGCATAGTCAATAACGTGATGCAGTTTGTCTTTCTTCTGCCCCAATACAACACCAATTGCAAAGTCACTTGCATCACACATAAGTTCAAAAGGCAATTTCCAATCTGGGGTTGTGATGATTGGTGCTGTAATGAGTTTTCTTTTTAAAGTTTCAAAGGCATGCTTGTAATTGTCATCAAAGATGAAAGGATTGTCAATCACTAGCAAATTGCTTAGTGGTTTTGCTATTTTTGAAAAATCTTTGATGAATCTCCTGTAAAAACCAGCATGTCTAAGAAAACTTCTCACTGCTTTTATATTAACAGGTATAGGAAGCTTTTCAATGATTTCTATATTTGCTTTGTCAACTTCTATACCTTTACTATAAACCTTATGCCCAAGAACTATCCCTTCAGGAACCATGAAATGGAATTTCTCCCAATTCAATACCAGATTAGTTTCTTGGCATCTTTTCAAAACAAGAGTTAAATGATGCAAGCAGGTGTCAAATGAATCTCCAAAGACAGAAAAATCATCCATGAAGACTTCTAAAAATTTTTCCACCATGTCAGAAAATATAGAAAGCATACACCTTTGGAAAGTTGCAGGGGCATTGCACAGCCCAAAGGGCATCCTTTTGTTAGCAAAGACTCTAAATGGGCAGGTGAAGGAAGTCTTTTCTTGATCCTTGGTATCCACCACTATTTGATTGTATCCAGAGTACCCGTCCAGGAAGCAATAGTATGCATGGCCAGCCAATCTTTCCAGCATCTGGTCGATGAATTGGAGAGGAAAATGATCTTTCCTTGTAGCATCATTCAATCTTCTGTAATCTACGTACATCCTCCACCCAGTCACTGT
Organism: Arachis ipaensis; assembly: GCF_059453495.1. NCBI lineage: Eukaryota > Viridiplantae > Streptophyta > Magnoliopsida > Fabales > Fabaceae > Arachis > Arachis ipaensis. The sequence continues at coordinate 91,832,164 of NC_142435.1, forward strand.
CCTGGTGGGAATTAACTCATTATTCTCGTTGAAAATGACTATCATTCCTCCTTTCTTTGCCACAACGTGAACCGGACTCACCCATGAGCTGTCAGATATTGAAAAGATTATCCCAGCATTCCATAGCTTCATCACTTCTTTTTGAACCACCTCCTTCATAGTTGGGTTAAGCCTTCTTTGGGGTTAAACTACAGGCTTGAATCTTCCTCCAATAGAATTTTCTACATACAGATGGGAGGGCTTATGCCTTTGATATCATCAATCGTCCAACCCAAGGCTGTCTTGTGAGCTTTCAACACTTCAATCAACTTTGTTTCTTCTTCTATGTTCAGAGAAGAATTTATGATCACTGGCAAGGCCTCTGCTTCCCCAAGAAATACATATTTGAGATGAGGGGGGAGAGGCTTTAACTCTTGTTTTGGCTTCTCCTCTGTCTTGCCTTCAGAGGAGATTTCTACCACTTCCTCTTCTATAAAATCTTGTTCCACTTCTGTTTCCACTTCTTGTTCCTCCTGGTTGTTAGTCTCAAGTAACCCTCTCTCTACTTTTTCCACCATCTCCACTCTCATATGCTTTTCTTTCTCATGGGATATTGCATGGCTTAAAGACATTGATAATCATCTTTTCATCATGCACTCTGAGTGTTATCTCACCTTTCTCTACATCAATTATAGCCCTTGCAGTGGCTAGAAAGGGCCTCCCCAAAATGATTAAGTTGTGTCCTTCTTCCTCTATGTCTAAAATGACAAAGTCTGCAGGAAATATGAATTCTTCTACTTTTACTAACAAATTCTCCACAACTCTATTAGGTATTTTGAGCGATCTGTCAGCCATTTGAAGTGACATTCTAGTTGGCCTGAGTTCCTCTATTGCAAGCTGCTTCATTAATGAGAGAGGCGTCATGTTGATGCTGGCTCCTAGATCACAGAGGGCTTTGTCCAATGGTCTGTTGCCTATAGTGCAAGATATGATGAAGCTTCTTGGATCTTTTAGCTTTGGTGGAAGACCTCTTTGGATGACAGCACTGCATTCCTGGGTCAAGATTACCATTTTTTTCTTATTCCAGCTCCTTTTCTTATTGATGAGCTCTTTGAAGAATTGTGTATATAGAGGCATTTGTTCTAGAGCTTTAGCAAGTGAAATGTTGATCTCCAGTTTCTTAAAAACTTCTAGGAACTTTGGGAACTGTTGGTCTTTAAGCTCTCTGTTGAACCTTTGAGGATATAGAATAGAGGGAGTGTATGGCTTCTCCTCTTTCTTGGAAGCTTGTAGAGGCTCCTCTATACTTTGCTTATCCTCCTTTGAAGATTGTGGCTGTTCCTTTTTTTCCTTGAGTTTCTCTTGGTCTTGCTTGTCTTTTTCCTCTACTTGCTTCTTGCTGCCCATATCATTCTCAACTGGCCTCTTGAAGATTTCTTTTTCATTTACCAAAGTTCTTCCACTCCTTAATTGGATAGCTTTGCATTCTTCCTTGGGGTTAAGAATGGTGTCACTTGGCAGTGCATTGGTTGGTTTTTCAGCCACTGTTTGCTTGCATAATTAGCCAATTTGCTTATCCAGATTTCATAATGATGCTTCATGGTTTTTGCTGGCCAATTGTTGATGCTTGATCATATTTTCCATCATTATCTCCAAGTTGGATATCCCTTGAGATTCTTGGGGTGATTGTGGTTGGTTATGGGGTTTTGAGGGTGGATGATAGTTATTTTGGTTAGTGGATGCGTTGTTGGGTGGATAGTAGTTGGGTTGGAGTTGATTGTTTTGTGGTTTTCTGTATTGGTTTTGGTTAGTGTTTTGATGGTTTTGATGGTTTGTGTTTTTGAAATTATTTTGGTTTGAGTTTCTTTGCCAAGGCTGCTGGTTTTGGTTCTCTCCCCATTTCAGATTAGGGTGGTTTCTCCAGGATGAGTTATAAGTGTCTCCATGAAAGTCATTTGATCCAGAACCTTAATTGTGCATGTACTACACTTGTTCAGGTTGCTACTTGGTGCGTGGAAATCGTGACGGTTCATTCCTTTGTAACGGCGCTAAAAACTTAATACGCACGTTCATAATCTTAGTTTTTTGTCACAACTTCGCACAACTAACCAGCAAGTGCACTGGGTCGTCCAAGTAATAAACCTTACGTGAGTAAGGGTCGATCCCACGGAGATTGTCGGCTTGAAGCAAGCTATGGTCATCTTGCAAATCTCAGTCAGGCAGATTCATATGGTTATGGATATTTGATAATTAAAATATAATTAAAATATAAATAAAACGTAAATTAAAGATAGAGGTACTTATGTAATTCATTGGTGAGAGTTTTAGATAAGCGTATGAAGATGCTTGTTCCTCCTGAACCTCTACTTTCCTATTGTCTTCTTCCAATCACTCAAACTCATTTCTATGGCAAGCTGTATGTTAGGCGTCACCGTTGTCAATCGCTACATCCTGTCCTCTCAGTGAAAATGGTCCAATGCGCTGTCACTGCATGGCTAATCATCTATCGGATCTCGATCATACTGGAATAGGATCCATTGATCCTTTTGCGTCTGTCACTACACCCAGCACTCGCGAGTTTGAAGCTCGTCGCAGCCATCCCTTCCCAGATCCTACTCGGAATACCACAGACAAGGTTTAGACTTTTTGGATCTCAAGAATGGCCATCCATAGATTCTAACTTATACCACGAAGACTCTGATTAAGGAATCCCAGAGATATTCATTCAATCTAAGATAGAACAGAAGTGGTTGTCAGGCACGCGTTCATAGGTTGGGAATGATGATGACTGTCACGATCATTACATTCATATTAAAGTGCGAATGAATATCTTAGAATTAGAATAAGCTTGAATTGAATAGAAAAAGAATAGTACTTTGTATTAATTCATGAGGAACAACAGAGCTCCACACCTTAATCTATGGTGTGTAGAAACTCTACCGTTGAAAATACATAAGAACAAGGTCCAGGCATGGCCGAGTGGCCAGCCCTCATGAAGGTCTAAGATAGCATAAAACTGATCAAAGATGTTTAATACAATAGTAAAAGGTCCTATTTATATCAGACTAGTTACTAGGTTTACAGAAATGAGTAAATGATGCAGAAATCCACTTCTCGGGCCCACTTGGTGTGTGCTTGGGCTGAGCATTGAGCTTTACACGTGTTGAGGTTTCACTTGGAGTTGAACGCCAGTTTGTAACCTGTTTCTGGCATTTAACTCCAGTGTGCAACCTGTTTCTGGCGTTTAACTCCAGAATGCAACACGGAACTGGTGTTGAACGCCAGTTCGCGTCATCTAAACTCGGACAAAGTATGAACTATTATATATTGGTAGAAAGCCCTGGATGTCTACTTTCCAACGCAATTGAGAGCGCACCATTTGGAGTTCTATAGCTCCAGCAAATTCACTTTGAATGCAGGGAGGTCAGAATCCAGCAGCATTTGTAGTCCTTCTTCAGCCTCTGACTTTGATATTAGCTCAAGTCACTCAATTTCAGCCAGAAAATACCTGAAATCACAGAAAAACACACAAACTCATAGTAAAGTCCAGAAATGTTATTTTTTATTAAAAACTAATAAAAATGTACTAAAAACTAACTAGATTATACTAAAAATTATGTAAAAATAATGCCAAAAAGCGTATAAATTATCCGCTCATAACAACACCAAACTTAAATTGTTGCTTGTCCCGAAGCAACTAAAAATAAAATAGGATAAAAAGAAGAGAATATACTATGAATTCCAAAATATCAATGAAACTTAGCTCCAATCAGATGAGCGGGACTAGTAGCTTTTTGCCTCTTGAATAGTTTTGGTATCTCACTTTATCCATTGAAGTTCAGAATGATTGGCATCTATAGGAACTTAGAATTCAAATAGTGTTATTGATTCTCCTAGTTCAGTATGTTGATTCTTGAACACAGCTACTTTATGAGTCTTGGTCGTGGCTCTAAGCACTTTGTTTTCCAGTATTACCACCGGATACATAAATGCCACAGACACATAACTGGTTGAACCTTTTCAGATTGTGACTCAGCTTTGCTAAAGTCCCGAATTAGAGGTGTCCAGGGTTCTTAAGCACACTCTTCTTTTGCTTTGGACCTCGACTTTAACTGCTCAGTCTCAAGTTTTCACTTGACACCTTCACGCCACAAGCACATGGTTAGGGACAGCTTGGTTTAGCCGCTTAAGCCATGATTTTATTCCTTTAGGCCCTCCTATCCACTGATGGTCAAAGCCTTAGATCCTTTTTATTACCCTTGCCTTTTGGTTTTAAGGGCTATTGGCTTTTTGCTCTTGCCTTTTGGTTTAAAGAGCTTTTGGCTTTTTCTGCTTGCTTTTTCTTTCTCTTTCTCTTCTTTTTTTTTTCGCCATTTTTCTTTTTTTCTCTTTTTTTTTCTGCAAGCTTTTGTATTCACTGTTTTTTCTTGCTTCAAGAATCAATTTTATGATTTTTCAGATTATCAACAACATTTCTCCTTTTTCATCATTCTTTCAGGAGCCAACATATTTAACATTCATAAACCACAATATCAAAAGACATATGCACTGTTCAAGCATTCATTTGGAAAACAAAAAGTATTGTCACCACATCCAAATAATTAAACTAGTTTCAAGGATGAATTCGAAACCATGTACTTCTTGTTCTTTTGTAATTAAAACATTTTTCATTTAAGAGAGGTGATGGATTCATAGGACATTCATAGCTTTAAGACATAGACCCTTAAACACTAGTGATCATGTAATAAGACACAAACATAAATAAACATAAAGCATAATAAACGAAAAACAGAGAAATAAGAACAAGGAGATTAAGGAAAGAGTCCACCTTAGTGAGGGTGGCGTCTTCCTCTTCTTAAAGAACCAATGGTGCTTTTGAGCTCCTCTATGTCTCTTCCTTGCCTTTGTTGCTCCTCCCTCATAGCTCTTTAATCTTCTCTAATCTCATGAAGGATGATGGAGTGCTCTTGGTGTTCCACCCTTAGTTGTCTCATGTTGGAACTTAATTCTCCTAGGGAGGTATTGATTTGCTCCCAATAGTTTTGTGGAGGAAGGTGCATCCCTTGAGACATCTCAGGGATTTCATGGTGGGGAATTTCCTCATGCTCTTGTTGAGGTCCATGATATCTTATTTGCTCCATCCTTTTCTTAGTGATGGGCTTGTCCTCTTCAATGAGGATGTCTTCCTCTATGTCAATTCCAACCGAATTGCAGAGGTGGCATATGAGGTGAGGAAAGGCTATCCTTGCCCAAGTGGAGGACTTGTCAGCCACCTTGTAAAGTTCTTGAGGTATAATCTCATGAACTTCCACCTCCTCTCCAATCATGATACTATGGATCATGATTGCCCGGTCTATAGTAACTTCAGACCGGTTACTAGTAGGAATGATTGAGCGTTGAATGAACTCTAGCCATCCCCTAGCCACTGGTTTGAGGTCATGCCTTCTTAATTGAACCGGCTTGCCTCTTGAGTCAATTTTTAATTGAGCTCCTTCCTCACATATGTCTATGAGGACTTGGTCCAACCTTTGATCAAAGTTGACCCTTCTTCTGTAGGGGCGTGCATTTTCTTCCATCATTGGCAAGTTGAACGCCAGCCTTACATTTTCCGGACTGAAATCTAAGTATTTCCCCCGAACCATGGTAAGCCAATGCTTTGGATTTGGGTTCACACTTTGATCATGGTTCCTAGTGATCCATGCGTTTGCATAGAACTCTTGGACCATTAAGATCCCGACTTGTTGAATAGGGTTGGTGAAAACTTCCCAACCTCTTCTTCGGATCTCATGTCGGATCTCCGGATACTCATTCTTTTTGAGCTTGAAAGGAACCTCAGGGATTACTTTCTTCTTAGCCACAACTTCATAGAAGTGGTCTTGATGGACCTTTGAGATGAATCTCTCCATCTCTCATCTCAGAAGTGGAAGCAATTGCCTTCCCTTTCCTCTTTCTAGAGGTTTCTCTGGCCTTAGGTGCCATAAATGGTTATAGAAAAACAAAAAGCTATGCTTTTACCACATCAAACTTAAAATGTTTGCTCGTCCCCGAGCATAAGAAGAAAGAAAGAAGGAAAAGAAGAAAGAGAATGGAGGAGATGGAGGGAGAAGGTGTATTCGGCCAAGGGTAAGAAGAGAGGGTTGGGTTGTGTGAAAATGAAGAAGGAAAGAGGGGTTTATATAGGAGTGGGATGGGATTTAGGGTTCGGCCATTAGGGTTGGGTTTGGGAGGGAAAAGAGTTTAAATTTTGGAGGTAGGTGGGGTTTATGGGGAAGAGAGGATGGATGTAAGTGGTGAAGAGGTGATGGGAAAGAGTGATTGAGGTGATTGGTGAAGGGTATTTGGGGAAGAGAGTTATGAAAAGGTGTGAAGAGGAGAGAAGAAGATGTGGGGATCCTGTGAGGTCCACAGATCCTGAGGGATCCTGTGGGGTCAAGGACTTAACATCCCTGCTCCAATTAGGCGTGTAAAATGCCCTTGCTGTGCAATCCTGGTGTTTAACGCCAGATTGCTACTTGTTTCTGCCGTTAAATGCCCAAATGTAGCTTGTTTCTGGCGTTTAATGCCAGGCAGATGCTTGTTTCTGGCGTTAAACGCCAGCTTGGTGCTTGTTTCTGGCATTGAACGCTAGACAGATGCTTGTTTCTGGCGTTTAAATGCCAGACTGCTCTCCTCCAGGATGTGCTATTTTTAATGCTGTTTTTCATTCTATTTTTGATTTTTCAGTAGTTTTTATGACTCCACGTGATCATCAACCTAATAAAACACGAAATAACACAAGGAAAATAAAATAGATACAGTTAATTAACATTGGGTTGCCTCCCAATAAGCACTTCTTTAATGTCAATAGCTTGACAGTGAGCTCTCATGGAGCCTCACAGATGTTCAGAGCATTGTTGGGACCTCCCAACACCAAACTTAGTGTTTGACTGTGGGGGTTTAACACCAAACTTAGAGTTTGGTTGTGGCCTTCCAACACCAAACTTAGAGTTTGACTGTGGAGGCTTTGGTTGACTCTTCAGTGAGAGAAGCTTTTCATGCTTCCTCTCCATGGTTACAGAAGGAGATCCTTGAGTTTTAAACACAAGGTTGTCCTCATTCAGTTGAAGGACTAGTTCTCCTCTGTCCACATCAATCACAGCTCTTGCTGTTGCTAGGAAGGGTCTTCCAAGGATGATGGATTCATCCTCTTCCTTCCCAGTGTCTAGGATTATGAAATCAGTAGGGATGTAAAGGCCTTCAACCTTTACTAACACGTCCTCTACTTATCCATAAGCCTGTTTTCTTGAGTTTTTTGCCATCTCTAATGAGATTCTGGCAACTTGCACCTCAAAGATCCTAAGTTTCTCCATTACAGAGAGTGTCATTAAGTTTATTCCTGACCCCAGGTCATATAGAGCCTTCTCAAAGGTTATGGTGCCTATGGTACAGGGTATTAAGAATTTGCTAGGATCCTGTTTCTTTTGAGGTAATTTTTGCCTATTCAATGCATTCAGTTCATTGTTGAGCAAGGGAGATTCATCTTCCCAAGTCTCATTACCAAATAATTTGGCATTCAGCTTCATGATTGCACTAAGGTACTTAGCAACTTGCTCTTCAGTAATGTCTTCATCCTCTTCAGAGGAAGAATACTTATTAGAGCTCATGAAGGGCAGAAAGAGGTTCAATGGAATCTCTATGGTCTCTAGATGAGCCTCAGATTCTTTTGGTTCCTCAAAGAAAAACTCCTTATTGGTCACTGAGTGTCCCAGGAGATCTTCCTCACTAGGATTCACGTCCTCCTCCTCCTCTTTGGGTTCAGCCATGATTGTTAAATCAATGGCCTTGCACTCTCTCTTTGGATTTTCTTCTGTATTGCTTGGGAGAGTACTAGGAGGAGTTTCAGTGACTCTTTTACTCAGCTGGCCCACTTGTGCCTCCAAATTTCTAATGGAGGACCTTGTTTCATTCATGAAACTTACAGTGGCCTAAGATAGATCAGAGACTATATTTGCTAAGCTAGATGGATTCTGCTCAGAATTCTCTATCAGTTGCTGAGTGGATGATGGAAAAGGCTTGCCATTGCTAAACCTATTTCTTCTACCATTATTAAAGCCTTGTTGAGGCTTTTGTTGATCCTTCCATGTGAAATTTGGATCATTTCTCCATGAGGGATTATAGGTGTTTCCATAGGGTTCACCCATGTAATTCACCTCTGCTATTGTAGGGTTCTCAAGATCATAAGCTTCTTCTTCAGAAGATGCCTCTTTAGTACTGTTGGATGATTCCTTCAATCTATTCAGACTCTAAGAGATCATATTGACTTGTTGAGTCAATATTTTATTCTGAGCCAATATGGCATTCAGAGTATCAATTTCAAGAACTCCCTTCCTCTGAGGTGTCCTATTACTCACAGGATTCCTTTCAAAAGTGTACATGAACTGGTTATTTACAACCATGCCAATGAGTTGTTGAGCTTCTGCAGGCATTTTCTTTAGGTGAATGGATCTACCTGCAGAATGGTCCAATAATATCTTTGATAATTCAGACAGACCATCATAGAATATATCCAGGATGGTCCATTCTGAAATCATGTCAGAAGGAAACTTTTTGGTCAGTTCCTTGTATCTCTCCTAAGATTCATAGAGGGATTCACCTTCCTTCTGTCTGAAGGTTTGAACATCCACTCCAAGCTTGCTAAGCTTTTGAGGAGGAAAGAACTTAGCTAAGAAAGCCGTGACCAGCTTATCCCAAGAGTTCAGGCTGTCTTTAGGTTGAGAGTCCAACCATATTCTAGCTCTGTCTCTTATAGCAAACGGGAAAAGCATAAGCCTGTAGACCTCGGGGTCAACCCCATTGGTCTTAACAGTATCACAGATCTGCAAGAATTCAGTTAAAAACTGAAAGGGATCTTCGGATGGAAGTCCATAAAACTTGCAATTCTGTTGCATCAGAGAAACTAATTGAGGTTTCAGCTCAAAATTGTTTGCTCCAATGGCAGGGATTGAGATGCTTCTTCCATGTAAATTGGAATTAGGTGCAGTAAAGTCACCAAGCATCTTCTTTGCATTGTTATTATTTTCGGCCATGTCTCCTTCTTTTTTGAAAATTTCTATCAGATTTTCTCCAGAGAGTTGTGCTTTAGCTTCCCTTAGCTTCCTCTTCAGAGTCCTTTCAGGTTTAGGGTCAGCTTCAACAAGAATGTTCTTATCCTTGTTCCTGCTCATATGAAAAAGAAGAAAACAGAAAAGAAGAGGAATCCTCTATGTCACAGTATAGAGATTCCTTATGTAAGTATAAGAAGAGAATAATGGAGGAAGGAAAAGATAAGAATCTAAACACAAGGGAGAGGAATGAGTTCGAATTCTTGGGTGAAAGAGGGGTGTTAGTAGATGAATAAATAATTAGAAAGAGATGAGAAGAAGAGAAATTCAAAACTTAAATAAATTAAAATAAAAGTATTTTGTTTTTAAATTGAATTTAAAATAAAAAATAAAAATTAAAGTTCAAAAATTAAGAAAGGAAAATTGAATCAAATTAAATTAAATTAAAAATAATTAGTTAATTTAAAAAGAAATTTTGAAAAAGAGGGAAGGGATTTTCAAAAATTAGAGAGAGAGAGTTAGTTAGGTAGTTTTGAAAAAGATAAGAATCAAACAAAAAGTTAAGTGGTTGATTGAAAAAGATTTGAAAATCAATTTTTGAAAAGATAAGAAGTTAGAAAAGAAGTTGGAAAAGATTTTGAAAAAGACATGATTGACATTTATTTTGAAAAAAATTTGAAAAAGAAATTTAAAAAGATTTGATTTTTGAAATCAAAGTTGATTACTTGACTAACAAGAAACTAAAAAGGTATTATTCTAGAGTTTAAAGATTGCACATTTCTTACTAGGCAAGTAACAAACATAAAAATTTTGAATCAATCACATTAATTGTTAGCATTAATTTCAAAAATATGAAATAAAAATAAGAAAAAGATGTTGAAAATCAATTTGAAATTTTCGAAAATCATAAAAGAAAAATGAAAAAGATGTGATGAGGGGATAATTTATACTCTTTTTGGCATTATTTTTACATAGTTTTTAGTATGATCTAGTTAGTTTTTAGTATATTTTTATTAGTTTTTAATAAAAAATCACATTTCTGGACTTTACTATGAGTTTTTGTGTTTTTCTGTGATTTCAGGTATTTTCTGGCTGAAATTGAGGGACTTGAGCAAAAATCAGATTTAGAGGTTGAAGAAGGACTGCAGATGCTGCTGGATTCTGACCTCCCTGCTCTCAAAGTAGATTTCCTGGAGCTACAGAACTCCAAATTGCGCGCTCTCAATTGAGTTAGAAATTAGACATCCAGGGCTTTCCAGCAACATATAATAGTCTATACTTTGTCCTAGTTTATACGACGTAAACTAGTGTTCAACTCTAGTTCCATGTTGCATTCTGGAGTTAAACGCCAGAAACAGGTTGCAAACTGGAATTAAACACCAGAAACAGGTTACAAACTGGTGTTCAACTCCAAGAGAAGCCTCTACACGTGTAAAGCTCAATGCTCAGCCCAAGCACACACCAAGTGGGCCCCAGAAGTGGATTTCTGCATCATTTACTCATTTCTGTAAACCTTAGTAACTAGTCTGATATAAATAGGACCTTTTACTATTGTATTAGACATCTTTGATCAGTTTTATGCTATCTTAGACCTTCATGAGGGCTGGCCACTCGACCATGCCTTGACCTTGTTCTTATGTATTTTCAATGGTAGAGTTTCTACACACCATAGATTAAGGTGTGGAGCTCTGCTGTTCCTCATGAATTAATACAAAGTACTATTGTTTTTCTATTCAATTCAAGCTTATTCCAATTCTAAGATATTCATTCGCACTTCAATATGAATGTAATGATCGTGACAGTCATCATCATTCCCAACCTATGAACGCGTGCCTGACAACCACTTCTGTTCTACCTTAGATTGAATGAATATCTCTGGGATTCCTTAATCAGAGTCTTCGTGGTATAAGTTAGAATCCATGGACGGCCATTCTTGAGATCCGAAAAGTCTAAACCTTGTCTGTGGTATTCCGAGTAGGATCTGGGAAGGGATGGCTGCGACGAGCTTCAAACTCGCGAGTGCTGGAAGTAGTGACAGACGCAAAAGGATCAATGGATCCTATTCCAGTATGATCGAGAACCGATAGATGATTAGCCATGCAGTGACAGTGCATTGGACCATTTTCACTGAGAGGACAGGATGTAGCCATTGACAAAGGTGATGCCTAACATACAGCTTGCCATAGAAAGGAGTATGAATTATTCGAAGAAGACAATAGGAAAGCAGAGGTTCAGGAGGGACAAGCATCTTCATACGCTTATCTGAAACTCTCACCAATGAATTACATAAGTACCTCTATCTTTAATTTACGTTTTATTTATATTTTAATTATATTTTAATTATCAAATATCCATAACCATATGAATCTGCCTGACTGAGATTTGCAAGATGACCATAGCTTACTTCAAGCCGACAATCTCCGTGGGATCGACCCTTACTCACGTAAGGTTTATTACTTGGATGACCCAGTGCACTTGCTGGTTAGTTGTGAGAAGTTGTGACAAAGAACTAAGATTATGAACGTGCGTATTAAGTTTTTAGCGCCGTTACCAAGGAATGAACCGTCACGATTTCCGCGCACCAAGTTTTTGGCGCCGTTGCCGGGGATTGTTCGAGTTTGGACAACTGATGGTTCATCTTGTTGCTCAGATTAGGTAATTTTATTTTAATTTTAAGCTTTTTGTTTTTGTTAATTTTATTTTCGAAAAATAATACAAAGCAAAAAAAAAATTTAATAAAATCATAAAACCAAAAATAATTTTGTGTTTCTTGTTTGAGTCTTGTATCAATTTTTAAGTTTGGTGTCAATTGCATGCTTTTATAATTTTCTTGCATTTTTCAAAAATTCATCATGCTTTCTTCATGATCTTCAAGTTGTTCTTGATAAATCCTCTTGTTTGATCTTCATGATTTCTTGTTTTGTGTCTTTTCTTGTTTTCCATATACATTTTTGAACTGTTAGTGTCTAAAGTTTGAAAATTTCTAAGTTTGGTGTCTTACATATTTTTCTTTTCTTAAAAATTTTCAAAAATAAGTTCTTGGTGTTCATCTTGACATTCAAAGTGTTCTTGGTGTTCATCTTGACATTCATAGTGTCCTTGCATCCATCATGTGTTTCGATCTAAAATTTCCATGCATTGTGTCTTTTTTTGTGTTTTTCTCTCTCATCATTAAAAATTCAAAAATAAAAAAAAATCTTTCCCTTATTTCACTCATAATTTTCAAAAATTTGAGTTGACTTTTTGAAAACTTTTTAAAATTTAGTTGTTTCTTATGAGTCAAATCAAATTTTCAATTTAAAAATTCTATCTTTTTCAAATATTTTTCAAAAATCAAATCTTTTTCGTTTTTCTTTTATGATTTTCGAAAATTTTAAATTGATTTTCAACATCTTTTTCTTATTTTTATTTCATATTTTCGAAATTAATGCTAACAATTAATGTGATTGATTCAAAATTTTTAAGTTTGTTACTTGCCTAGTAAGAAAGGTGCAATCTTTAAACTCTAGAATAATACCTTTTTAGTTTCTTGTTAGTCAAGTAATCAACTTTGATTTCAAAAATCAAATCTTTTTAAATTTCTTTTTCAAATCTTTTTCAAAATAAATGTCAATCACATTTTTTTCAAAATCAATTTCAAAATCTTTTCAAACTTCTTTTCTAACTTCTTATCTTTTCAAAAATTGATTTTCAAATCTTTTTCAATCAACCACTTAACTTTTTGTTTGATTCTTATCATTTTCAAAACTACCTAACTAACTCTCTCTCTCTAATTTTCGAAAATCCCTTCCCTCTTTTTCAAAATTCCTTTTTAAATTAACTTATTGGTTTTAATTTAATTTAATTTGATTCAATTTTCCTTTCTTAATTTTCGAACTTTAATTTTTATTTTTTATTTTAAATTCAATTTAAAAACAAAAATACTTTTATTTTAATTTATTTAATTTTCGAATTTATCTTCTCCTCATCTCTTTCTAATTATTTATTCATCTACTAACACCTCTCTTTCACCCAAGAATTCGAACTCATTCCTCTCCCTTGTGTTTAGATTCTTATCTTTTCCTTTCTCCATTATTCTCTTCTTATACTTACATAAGGAATCTCTATACTGTGATATAGAGGATTCCTCTTCTTTTCTATTTTCTTCTAAAAAATATGGTGCGCGGAAATCGTGACGGTTCATTCCTTGCTAACAGCGCTAAAAACTTAATACGCACGTTCATAATCTTAGTTCTTTGTCACAACTTCGCACAACTAACCAGCAAATGCACTGGGTTGTCCAAGTAATAAACCCTACGTGAGTAAGGGTCGATCCCACGGAGATTGTTGGCTTGAAGCAAGCTATGGTCATCTTGCAAATCTCAGTCAGGCAAATTCATATGGTTATGGATATTTGATAATTAAAATATAATTAAGATCTAAATAAAACGTAAATTAAAGATAGATGTACTTATGTAATTCATTAGTCAGAGTTTCAGATAAGCGTATGAAGATGCTTGTTCCTCCTGAACCTCTGCTTTCCTATTGTCTTATTCGAATCATTCATACTCCTTTCTACGGCAAGCTGTATGTTAGGCGTCACCGTTGTCAATGGCTACATCCTCTCCTCTCAGTGAAAATGGTCCAATGCGCTGTCACTGCATGGCTAATCATCTGTCGATTCTCGATCATACTGGAATAGGATCCATTGATCCTTTTGCGTCTGTCACTACGCCCAGCACTCGCGAGTTTGAAGCTCGTCGCAGCCATCCCTTCCCAAATCCTACTTGGAATACCACAGACAAGGTTTCGACTTTCCGGATCTCAAGAATGGCTGTCCATGGATTCTAACTTGTACCATGAAGACTCTGATTAAGGAATCGCAGAGATATTCATTCAATCTAAGGTAGAACAGAAGTGGTTGTCAGGCACGCGTTCATAGGTTGGGAATGATGATGAATGTCACGATCATTACATTCATATTGAAGTGCGAATGAATATCATAGAATCGGAATAAGCTTGAAAATACATAAGAACAAGGTCCAGGAATGGCCGAGTGGCCAGCCCTCATAAAGGTCTCAGATAGCATAAAACTGATCAAAGATGTCTAATACAACAGTAAAAGGTCCTATTTATATCAGACTAGTTACTAGGGTTTACAGAAATTAGTAAATGAAGCAGAAATCCACTTCTGGGGCTCACTTGGTGTGTGCTTGGGCTGAGCATTGAGCTTTACACGTGTAGAGGCTTCTCTTGGAGTTGAACGCCAGTTTGTAACTTGTTTCCGGCGTTTAACTCCAGTTTGCAACCTGTTTCTGGCGTTTAACTCCATAATGCAACATGGAACTGGCGTTGAACGCCAGTTTGCGTCGTCTAAACTCGGGCAAAGTATGGACTATTATATATTGATGGAAAGCCCTGGATGGCTACTTTCCAACGCAATTGAGAGCGCTGTATTTGGAGTTCTGTAGCTCCAGAAAATCTACTTTGAGTGCAGGGAGGTCAGAATCCAGCAGCATCTGCAGTCCTTCCTCAGCCTCTGAATCTGAGTTTTGCTCAAGTACCTCAATTTCAGCCAGAAAATACCTGAAATCACAGAAAAACACGCAAACTCATAGTAAAGTCCAGAAATGTGATTTTTTATTAAAAACTAATAAAAATATACTAAAAACTAACTAGATCATACTAAAAACTATGTAAAAAAAATGCCAAAAAGCGTATAAATTATCCGCTCATCACAACACCAAACTTAAATTGTTGCTTGTCCCTAAGCAACTAAAAATCAAATAGGATAAAAATAAGAGAATATACTATGAATTCCAAAATATCAATGAAACTTAGCTCCAATTAGATGAGCGGGACTAGTAGCTTTTTGCCTCTTGAATAGTTTTGGCATCTCACTTTATCCATTGAAGTTCAGAATGATTGGCATCTATAGGAACTTAGAATTCAGATAGTGTTATTGATTCTCCTAGTTCAGTATGTTGATTCTTGAACACAGCTACTTTATGAGTCTTGGCCGTGGCCCTAAGCACTTTGTTTTCCAGTATTACCACCGGATAGATAAATGCCACAGACACATAACTGGGTGAACCTTTTCAGATTGTGACTCAGCTTTGCTAAAGTCTCGAACTAGAGGTGTCCAGGGTTCTTAAGCACACTCTTCTTTTGCTTTGGACCTCGACTTTAACAGCTCAGTCTCAAGTTTTCACTTGACACCTTCACGCCATAAGCACATGGTTAGGGATAGCTTGGTTTAGCCGCTTAAGCCAAGATTTTTTTCCTTTAAGCCTTCCTATCCACTGATGCTCAAAGCCTTGGATCCTTTTTATTACCCTTGCCTTTTGGTTTTAAGGGCTATTGGCTTTTTGCTCTTGCCTTTTGGTTTAAAGAGCTTTTGGCTTTTTCTGCTTGCTTTTTCTTTTTCTTTCTCTTCTTTTTTTTTGCCATTTTTTTTCTCTTTTTTTTTTCTTCAAGCTTTTGTATTCACTGCTTTTTCTTGCTTCAAGAATCAATTTTATGATTTTTCAGATTATCAACAACATTTCTCCTTTTTCATCATTCTTTCAAGAGCCAACATATTTAACATTCAGAAACCACAATATCAAAAGACATATGCACTGTTCAAGCATTCATTCAGAAAAAAAAAAGTATTGTCACCACAACAAAATAATTAAACTAGTTTCAAGGATGAATTCGAAACCATGTACTTCTTGTTCTTTTGTAATTAAGACATTTTTCATTTAAGAGAGGTGATGGATTCATAGGACATTCATAGCTTTAAGACATAGACACTTAAACACTAGTGATCATGTAATAAGACACAAACATAAATAAACATAAAGCATAATAAAAGAAAAACAGAGAAATAAGAACAAGGAGATTAAGGAAAGAGTCCACCTTAGTGAGGATGGTGTCTTTCTCTTCTTGAAGAACCAATGGTGTTTTTGAGCTCCTCTGTGTCTCTTCCTTGCCTTTGTTGCTCCTCCCTCATAGCTCTTTGATATTCTCTAATCTCATGAAGGATGATGGAGTGCTCTTGGTGTTCCACCCTTAGTTGTCCCATGTTGGAACTTAATTCTCCTAGGGAGGTGTTGATTTGCTCCCAATAGTTTTGTGGAGGAAGGTGCATCCCTTGAGGCATCTCAGGGATTTCATGGTGGGGAATTTCCTCATGCTCTTGTTGAGGTCCATGATCTCTTATTTGCTCCATCCTTTTCTTAGTGATGGGCTTGTCCTCTTCAATGAGGATGTCTCCCTCTATGTCAATTCCAGCCGAATTGCAGAGGTGGCATATGAGGTGAGGAAAGGCTATCCTTGCCCAAGTGGAGGACTTGTCAGCCACCTTGTAAACACTACAAGAAAAATACCCATTCAGCCACACTTCTTTTAAGCTACATTTGAAAAGCGTAGCCTATTCATAGAATAGGCTACGCTTTTCTCCGTGTTGCCTTTTTATATGAGAAAAGGATACACAATTGTGGTATCATTTAAAAAGTGTAGCCTTAGATATTTTAGAAATCACTTATAAAACGTAGCCTTATCTAAATATCTATAAATACACTTTTCTCATCTAAGGGAACGCTTGTAAAGAGTAGCTTATTTTTTCTGTTTCGGGTGCGCTTTTAAAATGTCTCCTAATATGGGAATCCTCAATAAACACTTAGTAAAAAAATTTGTTGGCCCTCCCCCTCACTCACGCAGCAGTGCAGCACACACTCTTATCCTCACTCAACATACACAAACACGAAAGAGAGAAGAAATCAGAGAGGAGAAGGGAAGGAAGGAAAGAGAGGACGACGCTGTCTAGGACTCCGCCGCCGTCGCCGTCGTCGTCGAGCACCAGTGAGAGAGAGAGCTCGAGGATGAGAAGAAACGCGATGGAGGAGAGAAAAAGGAGGTGCTCCGTCACCGCTGAAGCTCCACCACCACTGCTAGGGCTTGTTTAAGTCGCCGTTCTGCCACCGTCGGGCTTCTGTGCCCCCGCCGAGGAGCTCGAAGGGAGGAAGGAGGGATGTATCGCCGCCTTCGTGCTCTGTCGCGGCGCTGCCGTCGATTGGAGCTCGCCGCTGAGCTGCTGCACTGTCTCCAAGCCGTTGCGCCGCCGCTCATCTCTTCACTGTCACTGCTCAATACCATCGTCGTATCCTCTGTCACCAGGTAAGCATTCTCTATTCTATATCCTCTCTTTCTTGCTCATTCTCTAACTCGCTCTCACTTTGTAGTTCAAAGGTGTGTATGATTTTGATAGTGATGATGAACTGCAATGACTAATTGAGATACAGAAGGTATGTATCAATTTTCAATTGGTTCTGTGAATTTTTGGGGGTTTTGGGTTCTAATTTTAGGTTTTCTAATTTTGGGGGTTTCGCCTTCTGATTCTCAATTTGTTATGATTCCTTTCTGTGTTTGGCATAAACGGAAGCAATAGGTGCTGGAAATTTCATACGTGCGTGCTAAACTAGGAAAATCATTCTGTAGGAAAGTGTCGAGCTGCAGGAGATTTCATTGGGTTCATGCCCTCCTAGTGTGGGTCTTCAAGGGATGCGTTGGTCAACTATGTTTATCAGGTTTTACTTCCTTCACATTTCAATATTATAACCTGAAAAATAGTAGTTTTAGATATTTTATTAGGAATATTTGACATGATTAGGTTTTAATTCATGATATCCTTATATCATGAATTATTTTTCCACATGGTTTGAGCTAAAGTTGTTCCTGTGAATAATCCAAAGCTTTAGACTTTCCGAATCTCAAGAATGGCCGTCCATGGATTCTAACTTATACCACGAAGACTCTGATTAAGGAATCCCAGAGATATTCATTCAATCTAAGTTAGAACATAAGTGGTTGTCAGGCACGCGTTCATAGATTGGGAATGATGATGACTGTCACGATCATTACATTTATATTGAAGTGCAAATGAATATCTTAGAATAAGAATAAGCTTGAATTGAATAGAAAAACAATAGTACTTTGTATTAATTCATGAGAAACAGCAGAGCTCCACACCTTAATCTATGGTGTGTGGAAACTCTACCGTTGAAAATACATAAGAACAAGGTCCAGGAATGGCCGAGTGGCCAGCCCTCATGAAGGTCTAAGATAGCATAAAACTGATCAAAGATGTCTAATAAAATAGTAAAAGGTCCTATTTATATCAGACTAGTTACTAGGGTTTACAGAAATGAGTAAATGATGCAGAAATCCACTTCTGGGGCCCACTTGCTGTGTGCTTGGGCTGAGCATTGAGCTTTACACGTGTAGAGGCTTCTCTTGGAGTTGAACACCAATTTGTAACCTGTTTCTAGCGTTTAACTCTAGTTTGCAACCTGTTTCTGGCGTTTAACTCCAGAATGCAACATGGAACTGCCATTGAACGCCAGTTTATGTCGTCTAAACTCGGGCAAAGTATGGACTATTATATATTTCTGGAAAGCCCAGGATGTCTACTTTCCAACGCAATTGAGAGCGCACCATTTGGAGTTCTGTAGCTCCAGAAAATCCACTTTGAGTGCAGGGAGGTCAGAATCCAGCAGCATCTGCAGTCCTTCTTCAGCCTCTGAATCTGATATTTGCTCAAGTCCCTCAATTTCAGCCAGAAAATACCTGAAATCACAGAAAAACACACAAACTCATAGTAAAGTCCAAAAATGTGATTTTTTATTAAAAACTAATAAAAATATACTAAAAACTAACTAGATCATACTAAAAACTATGTAAAAATAATGCCAAAAAGCGTATAAATTATCCGCTCATCACTGCTCTTCATAGTTTTCCTCCTGCCGTCCCCACACCACAGGTGGTTAGTTAGTTGTGCTTACTGCTACAAGTTGTAATCCATCCATCCTCTTTGATATTGTTTCAATTTTCTGTTGGAGCTGCTGGTGCATGAGTTTATTCTGAGCTAATATGGTATCAACTCCTTCAAGCTCAAACACACCCTTCTCTGGAGCTGCTTGCCTTTCAGAGGAGTAGAAATACTCATTGTTGGCCACCATGTCTATGAGATCATGTGCCTTTTGAGCAGTCTTCATCATTTGTAAAGATCCTCCTGATGAATAATCCAAAGCTTTCCTTGAAGGTAAGGACAAGCCTTCATAGAAATTCTGCAACTCTACCCATTCACTGAACATTCCTTCTGGACACCTTCTGATTAGAGCTTTATACCTCTCCCAAGCTTTATATAATTATTCTCCTTCTTGCTGTCTGAAGGTTTGCACATCAGCTTTTAGCTTGATGACTCTTTGGGGTGGATAGAATTTGGCTAGAAATTTGCTAACCAAATCATCGCAGCTGGTAACGCTCTCTTTAGGGAAGGTTTCTAACCAATATGTGGCTTTGTCTCTCAGTAAAAATGGGAATAAAAGAAGCTTGTATATATCAGGGTGGATTCCATTGGTTTTGACAGTGTCACAGATTCTCAAAAACACAGAGAGGTGTTGGTTTGGATCTTCAGCAGCACTTCCTCCATATTGACAATTATTTTGAACCAGGATAATCAATTGAGGCTTGAGTTCGAAGTTGTTGGCAAGGACATTGGGAGTTAGGATGCTACTCCCACAATTTCTTGGGTTGGGGATAGTGTAGGAAGCTAAGACTCTTCTCAGAGGCTAGCCATTATTTTTGGCTACACCATCAGTGTCATTTGGGATGTTATCCTCCATCACTTGATCCTCTCCTTCTGATTCTGCTTCGCCTACAACTCCCTTTCCCCTTGCTTCTCTTCTTCTTTTCAAAAGTGTTCTCTCCAGTTCAGAATCAAAGGAGGTTGACTCACCTCTTCTTCCTTCTAACATATAAACAAAACCAGAAACGAAAATGAAACACTCTACTGCTAGAATGTGGTTACGATTAGCTTAAGCAAAAACTCAAACAGTTAGAATGCTAAACAAAAATAAAGAAAAAGTGCTTAATCTAGATTATCACCCTACTTAATCATTGTCAATCTAAATCAATCCCCAGCAACGGCACCAAAAACTTGATGAGGGAAAAACGATTCCACACAAAATTCACCGGCAAGTGTACCAGGTCACATCAAGTAGTAATAACTCACAAGAGTGAGGTCGATCCCATAGGGATTGATGGATTGAGCAATTTTAGTTAGGTGATGAATTTAGTTAAGTGAATGTTTGATGATTTGAGTGAAAATTGATTTACAGAAGCTAAATTGCAAGTGAATAAAAATGCAGAATGAAAATTTGCTGAATCATAAAGTGCAGAAGAAGTAAATTGCAGGAACTTAAAGAGCAAGAAAGTAAAAGAGCTGAAACTTAAATTGCAAGAAAGGTAAATGACTACAACTTAAAGTGCAAGAAACTTAAATTGCTGAATCTAAATTGCTGGGAAATATAAATTGCTTGAAGAGTAAAAGAATTTGGGTACTGGGATTCAGAATTGAACGAGAAAATGTAAATTGAAGTAAATCAGTGAACTATGAGATGCAGAGATTCAGATCTTGATCTCAATAGCAAAACAGAATTGGAAAATTGCTTGGAGAAAGAAACAGTAGAAAAACTTAACTCAATTATGAAATCCTAAGAGAAATTGACAATTGAAAAGGAGTAATGAGAACAGAAAGCAGATCTAGATCTCAATT
This sequence comes from Arachis ipaensis, assembly GCF_059453495.1. Taxonomy (NCBI): domain Eukaryota; kingdom Viridiplantae; phylum Streptophyta; class Magnoliopsida; order Fabales; family Fabaceae; genus Arachis; species Arachis ipaensis. The sequence continues at coordinate 91,852,801 of NC_142435.1, forward strand.
ACTCCCTTGACAACACAGAAAAGAAATTGAAGAAGAAATGAAAATAAAAACAGAAAAGGAAATTTAGATCCAACTTTCAATTCTTAGAAAAAAACCAAAAAGGAAAAGTAAAAGATGATCCTAAGATGAAGAATTCAGTAGAAGGCATATGGCTTTGTAGAGGATATCTTGGTAAAGGTGGAAGACCACTACATCCCTGCAAGCTTCATAGTCTTAGACATAGGAGAGGATGAGGATGATTCTATCATCCTTGGAAGACCCTTCCTAGCTACTGCAAATGCCATGATTAATGTGGCAAAGGCAGAAATGGTTTTCCAACTAGGAGAGAACTACATCTTGTTCAAGATGTCCAATCCCAACTCTCCCTCTAAGAAAAGAGACATAACTGTACAACACTTAGTGTTCCAACCCTCTCTTTCTGTGTAGATCTTTGCAGAGTCCCCAAACATCAATTCTGTGTTTGGTGTTGGAAAACCATTAACAAGCACTGAAAACAAAGGTACTCGAAAGAAAGTACCTAAAGGCTGGAGGGACAAGAAAGTCCCAACTGAAGGCCTCTCACCTGGCATCAGAGTTATCTTCACCGAGAAACCAGTCATACCACATACAGTGAGTCGTATCCTATCTCTAGAGCATGTGGAGCTCATTCATGAGAAGACAGGAAGAAAGTTCACTTTTAGGGGCAAAAATTTGAGCCCATACTCACCTTCGTAAGGAGCTAACCGTCAAGCTAATGACGTTAAAGAAGCGTTTGTTGGGAGGTAACCCAACCTTAATTAATTATTTCTATTTTCCTTTATTTTATTTTTATTTAATTTATATTTTTAGGTTCATGATCATGTGAAGCAGTCAGAAAAGAGATAGAAATGTTAAAGTAGTGAAAACAGAACACTCTGGATGGAGTGTTGTTGAAGTTGAAAGCCAGCCAGGGAGCAGACCCTGGGCATTCAAACGCCAATTCAGAGGGCAGGGCATCTGAATTCCCTAGCCTCTCAGGACCAATGGGTCCCACAGCATCTTTACCTACCCCACTTTATCCCTCTCTCTTTCACACTTCCCCGAACATTCTTTCCTATAAAACCTAGCCCAATCACATCCATATCACTTTCCCAAAACCATCATAAATCCTACCAACCCCCACCCACTTCAAAATCAAATTTCCCTCCCAATTCCCCAACCCATGGCCGAACCCAACCCTACCCACTTCCTATAAATACCCCTTCTTCTAACCCTTCATACACACACCTCTCACACATCCTAAAGCACCATTCGGCTGAGCCCTCTCTCTCCTTTTATTTTCTTCTTCTTCTATTCCATTCTTCTCTTTTCTTTATTTTTGCTCGAGGACAAGCAATGAGTTTAAGTTTGGTGTTGGAAAAGCGTTGCTTTTTGCTTTCTATTACCACTTGTGGCACCCAAGGTTGGAGAATCCTCTAGAAAGAGGAAAGGGAAGGCAGTAGCTGCCACTTTTGAATCTTAGGGGATGGAGAGATTCATCCCCAAAGTCCACCAAGACCACTTCTATGAAGTAGTGACAGAGAAAAAGGTGATCCCTGAGGTCCCTTTCAGGCTCAAGAAGAATAAGTATCCGGAAATCTGAAGAAAGATCCGGAGAAGAGGTTGGGAAGTCCTAACCAATCCCATTCAAGATGTTGGGATTTTAATGGTGCAAGAGTTCTATGCTAATGCCTGGGTTAGTAAAAACCATGACACTAGTGTGAACACAAATCCAAAGAATTGGAGCACCATGGTCCGAGGGAGAATCTTAGATTTTAGCCCGAAAAGTGTGAGGTTGGTGTTCAACTTGCCTTTAATGCAAGGAGATCTACATCCTTACAATAGAAGAGTCAACTTTGATAAGAGACTGGATCAATTGCACTCAGACATTTGTGTGGATGGAGCACAGTGGAAAAGAGATTTCCAAGGCAGGCCCACTCAACTAAGAAAGACTGACCTCAAGCCCATAGCTAGAGGATGGTTGGAATTCATCTAATGCTCTATTATCCCTACTAGCAATCGGTCAAAAGTGACCATTGAAAGGGCCATTATGATCCATTGCATCATGATTGGGAGTGAGGTGGAAGTACATGAAGTGATCCCTTAAGAATTGTACAAGATAGTTGAGAAGCCTTTTGATAAACCCCAATTTTGTGGTTTATCTTATGCTTAATTTGGGGGATTTTATCACCTTTTCCCACATTTATTCAATGAAATAGCATGGTTTTGTAATTCTCCCTTGAATTGTGCTTAAGTATAAAAATATGCTTTTTAGGCCCTTAAATTGGTGATTTTAATCCACTTTAATTCCATTCGATGCCTTGATGTGTTTGTTAAGTGATTTCAGGTTCATAAGGCAAGTATTGGATGGAAGAACTGAGGAGAAAAGCATGCAAAGTGGGAGAACTCATGAAGAAAAGAAGGAACCGTAAAGCTGTAAAGCCTGACCTCTTCGCACTCAATCGACCATAACTTGAGCTACAGAGGTCCAAATGAGGCGGTTCTAGTTGTGTTGGAAAGCTAACATCCGGAGCTTTGAAATAATATAAATTTTGCCATATGTTGCTTCGGGTTCAGGGGCGCGTATGCGCCATGTACGCGTGCGCGCCAATTCTGCCGTGGGTCCACTTTAATGAAATCACCCCCAGCGATTTTGCAGCTCATTTTGGGCCCAATCCATCCCATTTCTGATGCTATTTCATGCAGAATTCAGGCATGGGCAAAGGGGGAGCAATTATTTGGTAGTATAGCATCATGTAGGTTAGTTTCTAGAGAGAGAAGCTCCCTCTTCTCTCTAGAATTAGGTTAGGTTAATTTCCATCTTAGATCTAGGTTTAATTACATGTTCCCATCTTGTTTCTTTTATGATTTCTTACTTCTACTCTCTCATTCTCATGATTTGTAATGTTAATTTCTCTTTTATGTTCATAGATGCTTGATGACAAGTCATCTTATGCACTTTCTTGAGCTACAAGCAAGCCAATTAGGTAGATTTTCATGTTTCCTTTGATTTAATCAACCATGTATGTATTCATGCTATTTCATGAGGTTTTATACTATAATTGTCAAATATTATGAAAGAATGAATATCTCATGATTTCAAGCATAGCTTTGATGTGTTTGGTTGATTAATGATAGGTGAAGAAAGCTTGGAGAAAGGTTGAAGCAAGAAGGAATAGCTAGGAGTAAAGAGAAGACAATGGAATAAGTGAAATTGAACCAGGAAGCAAAAAGCTGGACATAAAGTTAGCATCAAACTTTTGCACAAACTTTTGGGTGAAAAGTTAGCCTCAACGTTAGCCCCTAACTTTTGGGCTAACGTTGGAACTTGAAAATCACTCCCTGGGTACCAAAAGTTTGCGCCAACGTTAGCCCCTAACTTTGAGGCTAACGTTGGCACATGAAAATCACCCCTGGGCACCAAAAGTTTGCGCCAACGTTAGACCCCTAACTTTGAGGCTAACGTTGGCATGAAGAAAACCTCCCTGGGCACCAAAAGTTTGCGCCAACGTTAGCCCCCTAACTTGGTGGCTAACGTTGGCACATGAAAATCACAAGGGAAGGAGCAAAAGTTTGCGCCAACGTTAGCCCCTAACTTGGTGGCTAACGTTGGCGCCACAAGTGCACAAGGTAAGGCCAACGTTAGGGCCAAAGTTAGACCCCTAACTTTGGCACCAACGTTGGTATCAGATGGATATAGTTGCTGATATGAAAAGTTTGGGCAAAAGTTAGCCCCCTAACTTTTGCTCAAACTTTTGGTCCAACTTTTGCAAAACTCCAACCCGGTTCAATTGGTTCACTTTGGTTCCTCTTCAAACTCCAAGAGCAATCAACCAAGGCCTCTTTCAACCCAATTCCACCAAGAGCAAAGGCCCAACTCAAGGCTTGAAGATCATTTGAAGAAAGTGTATAAATAGGATAGAATTCAAGTTCTTCAGAGAGCTTTCTTTTGGAATTTTCATAATAGTTTTCGGAGAGCTTTGGATATTGAGTGATCTTTAATTTCTTTGTCTTGGGGAAGTAGAATTCACTTCTCTTCCTCTCAGTTTTATTGCTTTCAATTTCAACTACAATTGTCTTGGATTTTTGGATTGGAGAATTGAAGAAATTCTGTTTCAATCTCAACCTTGGATCTCACTGCTTTATTTACTGCTTGATTGAATTTCAATTTCTGTCAATTGCTCTTCATCCACTTTCTTTGAGTTTCAATTACAATTTCTTGTTGGATCTAGGAAGGCATTGAGATCTAGACTTGGTTTTCTAGTCTCTGGGTCCTGAGATCTAATTTCCCAAATTTTACATTTTCTGTTTACTGTTTTCATGTTCATTTACTTTTCTGCTTCAAGATCCAATCTAACCCAAACCTTCTTCTACTTCCATGCAATTTAATTTCTGCAAATCACAAAACACTCAACCAAATCTTGATTCGCTTGACTAAATTAACCACTAAGCTAAAATTGCTCAATCCTTCAATCCCTGTGGGATCGACCTCACTCCCGTGAGTTTTTATTACTTGATACGACCCGGTACACTTGCCGGTTAGATTTGTGTGTTTTGGGAGAAATTTATTTTTCACCAAAATACTCATCAAGTTTTTGGCGCCGTTGCCGGGGATTGATTAGATTGACAATGATTAAGTGAGGTGGTAATCTAGATCAAGCACTTTTTCTTTAATTTTGATTAACCCACTAACTGTTTGATTTTTTGCTTAAACTAACTAACACTTCAATCTAGAAGTGGATTGAAGTGTCACTGGTTTTGTGCATTTCTCATGCTCTGCTTGTATGTCAGGTACAAGAAGAACCATACCCAATTTTCATGAACAAGACGAAAGAACTCTCAGGAGGTTAAGAAGAGCTGAAAGAGGGAAAATATTGTTGGAGAAGAGGAATCAGACGAAGAATTCCAAGAGATGGAGGAACATTCAACCAATCCACCAGGTGGAGAAGACAACAACAATGACAACCCACCCCAGAGGAGAGTTTTGGCTTCCTATACCTTTGCAAATCCTAGACATTGTGGGAGCAGCATCTTGGCTCCAAATGTCAATGCTAACAATTTTGAACTCAAGCCACAACTCATCACTTTGGTTCAGAACAATTGCTCTTTTGGTGGAGGACCACTTAAGGACCCACACCAACATTTATCCACTTTCTTGAGGATATGCAACACTGTCAAAACTAATGGAGTGCCCCCTGACAGTTACAAACTGATGCTATTCCCATTTTCTCTCAGGGACAAGGCCACTCAATGGTTGGAATCTTTTCCAAGGGACAGCATCAACAACTGGGATGATTTGGTAACCAAGTTTCTTGCCAAGTTTTACCCACCTCAGAGGATTATAAGGTTGATGGCTGAGGTACAAACATTTACACAAATGGAGGCTGAACCCATCTATGAGGCATGGGAGAGGTACAAGGCTCTAATCAGTAAATGTCCCCCTGCCATGTTTAATGAGTGGGAGAAACTGCAGAACTTCTATGAAGGCTTAACACTGAAATCCCAGGAAGCTTTGGATCATTCAGCTGGAGGTTCCTTGCAACTCATGAAAACTGCAGAGGAGGCTCAAGAACTCATCGATATGGTGGCCAACAACCAATATTTCTTTGCTCATCAAAGAGGCCGCCAACCATCACAAAGGAGAGGAGTAATGGAACTAGAAGGAGTGGATTTAATCCTGGCTCAAAACAAATTAATGCAGCAGCAAATTCAACAACAATTTGAGCAAATGACCAAGAGGATTGATGGCCTTCAAGTTGCAGCAGTTAACACCAGCCAACCATCAGCCACATGGGGGCAAAATGAAGAAATCCAAGAGGAGCAACAGCAGGAACAAGTCCAGTACATGCATTCAAATTCAAATGAATTCCATGGTGATACCTACAACCCCTCATGGAAAAATCACCCCAACCTCAGATGGGGAGACACTCACAACCAAAACCAACACCCATGGCAGAGGAACTCAAATCAAAACAACCCAAAAAACAACCAAAACTACAACCATCAGCAGACTAACCAAAACACATACAGAAAACCTCAAAACAACTACCCAACTCTCAACCAGTACCAATCCAATAACCAACCCACCAACCAAAATGCCTATGATCCACCACCCACATCTCACAACCCACCACAAGCACCACCTGAACCTCAAAGACTCACCAACTTAGAGACCTTGATAGAAAAAATGATGAAACACCAGGAAATAACAAACAAAAACCATGAAGCTTCATTAAAGAGCCTAGAGAAGCAGATTGGGTAACTCTCCAAGCAAGTATCTGTTGAGAGACCTTCAAATTCACTGCCTAGTGACACAATCCCAAATCCCAAGGAGGAATGCAAGGCAATACAATTAAGGAGCGGGAGAACATTGATAAGCAACAATGACACTACACAGAAGCAAGCAGAGAGCATCAAAGAACCAACAGAGGATGAGAAGCAAGCAAAGGACGATGAAGCTAAGGAGCAAGCTGTGATGCCAAACAAAAACACTGAGAAACTTAAAGAGAAGGACAACCAGCCATATAGCTCAAAGAAAGTAATCCAGGGACAGCAGCAAATAGGAAAGAGCATCACACCTCCACTGCCTTATCCCCAGAGGTTCAACAAAGAGGTTAAAGACCAGCATTTTCACAAGTTCCTTGAGATTTTTAAGAAGCTGGAAATCAATATTCCCTTGGCTGAAGCACTTGAGCAAATGCCTCTGTATGCCAAATTCTTGAAGGAGCTTGTCAACAAGAAAAGAAGCTGGGATGAGAAAGAAACCATAATGATTACTGAGGAATGCAGGGCCTTGATTCAAAAGGGGCTTCCCCCCAAGCTTGAGGACCCAGGGAGCTTCCTGTTGCCTTGCACCATTGGGGAATTGACCATCACTAAAGCAATGTGCGATCTCGGAGCAAGTATTAACTTGATACCATCCTCCTTGGTGAAAAAGCTGCATATAGAGGAGGTCAAACCAGTACAAATGTCTCTGGAGCTGGTAGACAAGTCAATGGTATACCCCAGGGGTGTAATTGAAAATCTTTTGGTCAAGGTGGACAGTTTTATATACCCCGCTGATTTTGTGGTTCTAGAATCAAACGATGATGATGGTGACTCTGTTATACTGGGAAGGCCATTCTTGGCCACTGCTAGAGCTATCATAGACGTAGAGGAAGGGGAATTAACTCTCAGGATGCATGACCAGAGTGTCACTCTGAAAGTATTACCAGAGGCACAATTTAGCAAGGAGAAGAAAGACTATATGAAAAATGACCAGGAAGGTCACAGCAACACCCCAATGCTAAGGATTGTGCAGACTGATGAAGAAACCCAAGAGGATATTAGAGTATTAGCCACTGAAAAGAGAGATCCCCAAGGAAAGCCTACGGCCAGAAAAGAAAGATCAACAAAAGGAAAGATGAAACGCAGAAACAAAGCAAGAATGGGTTGGAAGAATAGAAAGATTCCAACAGAGGGGCTTTCCAAAGGTGACAAAGTGCAACTGATATATCAACAGCTGGGGGCAAATCAACAACTTGAGGACTACTACATTATCAGCAACATACTCTCATTAGAGCATGCTGAAATTGAACACCAGAGAACAAAGAAGAGGATCACGGTCAGAGGAGACAAATTGAGGCCCTACAAGCACCAACCACCATAAAAGAAAGCCTCAATGTCAAGCTAATGACAATAAAAGAGCGCTCCATGGGAGGCAACCCATGCTTTAAGATTCATGTCATTTTAAATTCAATAAGTTATGATCAATTGAGCATGAATTCTTTTCTCTTTTCATGAACATGTCCATTGACTGCATGCACTATTTTGAAACATATGCTAAGTTTGGTGTGCCTTCAAGCACACTAAACCAATGTTACAAATAATTCCATTTTGCATGTTTGGAGTATCTTGACAAAGCATATGGCCAAACACTAAGTTTGGTGTCCACATAGCTTCATGAAAAGTAGAAACTCATGCATCAATAATCATACAATTGTTGTTTTTCAAAATCTTATAAATGGACAAATTCTTTTCCGGTAATGAAGGCATTAATTGTGATGTACCCTTTGACAAGAAACAAGTTTGGTGTTCATCAAACCTTGATGCAACGATTTAGGGATACAATTGATCCTTCATGAAAAAAAAAGGAGAAAAAGAAAGTATGATGAAAACAATTCTTATGAACATTTAGCATTTGAATCTCACTAATTGGAGGAAGATACTCCTTTTCTTTATATATGACCAAACATTAAGTTTGGTGTCCTCCAAGGAGAGTGTCACGGTTCAAATGATATAAGAATTGATGGTTCACATAGTATTAATAAAAAGAACACCCTTGCTACGGTTGGATAAAACTAATGTATGTTGTCTTGTTGTGGTGACTAGGAGGTCAAAGAATCTTCAAAGAAAAAGGCAAGACAAAGGAAAGCATAGCATGAGGACAAAATCCCATCACATGCCTCGAAAAAGAAATCTGCCACTCCTTGAGAATGATCACGGCAAAGGCAAGGGAAGGAGCAAACTTTGTCTTCATTCATCCTTACATGCATACCTTTGATCTCCATAAGTCTAATTGCATCCCATCCCTTCATTGCTCATTTAAAAGCATACCACCTTCAAGCCATGCACATGACCGAATCACTCCAACCTTGGAAACTTCACTCCCTTCATCACTCCTCAACATAACAAGCTCTGTGCAACATTTCTCTTACTTTAAACTCCAACCATTTAAACTTCTCTTCATCATTTCTTGTCATAGCAAGTTCGGTTTCAATTTCTTTTTGCTCCAAACACACATCAAACTCTCCAACATTCTTCACACTCCTTCTCAACCAACCAAGTGACCATGGCCTCCTCCTCAAGAACCAAACGAAGAAAAGGGAAAGATCCCATGGTGGAGGAAGACACACATGAATATGACCAACGGAGATTCAAGTCTTGGTTTCATCAAATGCAAATTCAATAGATGAACGAGAAAAGAATCTATCCTGAAATTCCATTCTTGTTGCCGGATGATGGATGTTAAGAAATGAAGGACAAAATTCGGAAGAGGAGGTGGGAGGAACTTGCATCACCAGCCATCCGAATCAATGCCAATATCGTAAGAGAGTTCTATGCAAATGTCCCAAGGCTTGACATGCGTGAGCCCCCAACGTACAAGAGCTATGTGCGGGGGGTGGAAGTAGACTTCAGCCCGGATGCAATCAAGAAAGTCTTGAAACTAAAGTCAGTCCGCTTTAGTGAACCGGGATACCAACAAAGATTGAATGAGAATCAGGATTATGATGAGATTGCGAGATACATTTGTATGGAGAACTCAGAGTGGGAAGGAGATGACAAGAACAGATATAAGTACTTGAAGAGATGTAACCTCACCCCGGAAGCAAAATGATGGTATGAGTTGATGAAAAGTCAATTCTGGGCACAGTGAACACCTCAGAAGTTAACAGGGAGAGAGCCGTGATGCTGCATTGCATCATTGTGGGAGGAGAGATAAGAGTTCATGACATCCTTGCAAAAGACATTCAAAAGCTGGCTGAGAAGAATTCGGCCAGAACTTGGTTATACTATCCGAGTACCATTTGGAGGTTGTGTGGAAAGGCCAAAGTTCCAATGGAAGAGGAGAATCCAATGTGGTTAAGCCAAGGCATGCCCATAACCATTGAACGAATGATGATGCCCCTTGAAGCACATCAAGGCCGAAGACCACATGGAAGAAGGGAAAAAGAAGAACAAATGGAAGAAGATGAGCCACACATAGGAGAAGAGCCACAAGAAGAGGAGGAACAGCCACACTTTTTCCCACATGGCAATATGGATATGACTCAAATGCAAGAAGTAATAGGAAGATTGTCACAACAGTACACGAGAATCCAAGAGAGGCAAGAGGAATACCATTCTCTGTACATGAAAAACCAACAAGCACAAGAAGAAAGGGAGCTAAGAATAATGAACAAACAAAGTGAATTCGAGTCAAGATTCCTTGTGATGCAAGAAGAACATGCTTTTCAATCTCATGAATCTTTTGGAAAGTTGGAACAGATGCAAGCTGAAAATTTGAGGGCTCTCAAAGAGTTCACAACACTCCAAGATGCAAGGTATGAAGTACAAGCCGATTACAACATCAATAGCCAAATCAAACTGAACTATATTGGAGAACATTTGCACAACATGGATCCGACTTTCCCAACTTTTGATGAATTCTTCAAAAAGAGAAGTGAGGTAGAGGTAAGCAATGCTATGAGACTTGAAGATAGAGTGGAGGAGGCTATGAATAAGGCTGGCTTTTGGCGAGGTCAACAGGCACCAAACACGGATGGTGGGAACACTAGCAGCCAAGTGTATGAAAGGAGAAAGAAAAGGCATGACAAATGAAAGGTGGACTTGCTCCTTGTTCATCACTACAAAGAAAAAAAAAACATGCATTCTATCTGATTCTAAGTGGCTTTGCATCTTTAAGTAGTTCTTTTTAATTAAAAGTCTTTGCATTATGTTTGTTTCTTTTAAAATAAGTAGGCTAGTTTATGTGTGTGCTTGTGTGTTTACTTTCACTTGACAAGAAGCATGTGTTGTCCCCTGCATCTTTAAGTTCAATAAAAGAAAAGTTTGAATGTGAAGCAAGATGATCTCTGTTAGATAGAAGTAGAATAAAAGTAAGTGGTGGTATGTGTTTGGTTGTATAATAGCTCACTTTTAGTGAATAAAGAGCTAGGATATCTCATTCTAAGTAAAGAGTGGCCTACTGTCTATGAATCTCAATTAAATAAAAAATTCCTTGGTTAGAAAGAAAAACAAAAAGAAGGAAAGAAAAGAGATAGCCAAAAAGTGGCAGAACAAAAGAAAACAAAAAGAAACAAAGCTGGACACCAATAGCTTGAACTTTAAAATATATGCCTGTGGTGTCTTTGTACTAGGATCTGCTTGGATTAGTAAGCTCTTAGGAGTGCATCAACACTCGGTGACTTGGGTTAACTAATCCGGGATCATCAGCTGAAAGTCCACTATCAAGAGCAACCTAACTACAAGGCATTTAGTAACCCAAAGAGGTGCTGGGCATCAATGTTTTAAGAAGGGATGTGAGCCAAGTGTCTATGGTGAATAATGTGTCAAGTATAAAGAAAAGAAAATGAACTTGCTACACATGACACTCAAATAAAGCTTATAAACAAAGTAATAGCCAAGGATAAAGGAATAATGAGAGGTCATAGCAGTATGTTACTTGAAGCTTGAAGGAGACTTTCTAGGCCTAGGAGTCAGTAAGAAGTGAGTATTTACATATCCACACAAAATCCCATGAACTACCAATAATACTCTACTAGCATGAACATCCTCTTCCAGTTCATTCTTTCTTCTCAATAAATCTTTTCTTGCTTGGGGACAAGCAAGCTTTAAGTTTGGTGTTGTGATGACAAGTCATCTTAGCCTATTTTAACTAGTCTTTTTCTTTTGTTTTCATTAGAATTATGCACTTTCTTGAGCTACAAGCAAGCCAATTAGGTAGATTTTCATGTTTCCTTTGATTTAATCAACCATGTATGAATTCATGCTATTTCATGAGGTTTTATACTATAATTGTCACATATTATGAAAGAATGAATATCTCATGATTTCAAGCATAGCTTTGATGTGTTTGGTTGATTAATGATAGGTGAAGAAAGCTTGGAGAAAGGTTGAAGCAAGAAGGAATAGCTAGGAGTAAAGAGAAGACAATGGAATAAGTGAAATTGAACCAGGAAGTAAAAAGCTGGACCTAAAGTTAGCATCAAACTTTTGCACAAACTTTTGGGTGAAAAGTTAGCCTCAACGTTAGCCCCTAACTTTTGGGCTAACGTTGGAACTTGAAAATCACTCCCTGGGTACCAAAAGTTTGCGCCAACGTTAGCCCCTAACTTTGAGGCTAACGTTGGCACATGAAAATCACCCCTGGGCACCAAAAGTTTGCGCCAACGTTAGACCCCTAACTTTGAGGCTAACGTTGGCATGAAGAAAACCTCCCTGGGCACCAAAAGTTTGCGCCAACGTTAGCCCCCTAACTTGGTGGCTAACGTTGGCACATGAAAATCACAAGGGAAGGAGCAAAAGTTTGCACCAACGTTAGCCCCTAACTTGGTGGCTAACGTTGGCGCCACAAGTGCACAAGGTAAGGCCAACGTTAGGGCCAAAGTTAGACCCCTAACTTTGGCACCAACGTTGGTATCAGATGGATATAGTTGCTGATATGAAAAGTTTGGGCAAAAGTTAGCCCCCTAACTTTTGCTCAAACTTTTGGTCCAACTTTTGCAAAACTCCAACCCGGTTCAATTGGTTCACTTTGGGTCCTCTTCAAACTCCAAGAGCAATCAACCAAGGCCTCTTTCAACCCAATTCCACCAAGAGCAAAGGCCCAACTCAAGGCTTGAAGATCATTTGAAGAAAGTGTATAAATAGGATAGAATTCAAGTTATTCAGAGAGCTTTCTTTTGGAATTTTCATAATAGTTTTCGGAGAGCTTTGGATATTGAGTGATCTTTAATATCTTTGTCTTGGGGAAGGAGAATTCACTTCTCTTCCTCTCAGTTTTATTGCTTTCAATTTCAACTACAATTGTCTTGGATTTTTGGGTTGGAGAATTGAAGAAATTCTGTTTCAATCTCAACCTTGGATCTCACTGCTTTATTTACTGCTTGATTGAATTTCAATTTCTGTCAATTGCTCTTCATCCACTTTCTTTGAGTTTCAATTACAATTTCTTGTTGGATCTAGGAAGGCATTGAGATCTAGACTTGGTTTTCTAGTCTCTGGGTCCTGAGATCTAATTTCCCAAATTTTACATTTTCTGTTTACTGTTTTCATGTTCATTTACTTTTCTGCTTCAAGATCCAATCTAACCCAAACCTTCTTCTACTTCTCTGCTTGATGCAATTTACTTTTCCTTGTTTAAATTCTGCAAATCCAATCCCCAATTCCCTTTACAATTCCAGCCGTTTACATTTCTTGCACTTTAAGATTCCGCAATTTACATTTCTTGCATTCTAAGTTTCTGCTATTTAATTTCTTGTTCTTTAAGATTCAGCACTTTAATTCCCTGTTCTCTTTACTTCCATGCAATTTAATTTCTGCAAATCACAAAACACTCAACCAAATCTTGATTCGCTTGACTAAATTAACCACTAAGCTAAAATTGCTCAATCCTTCAATCCCTGTGGGATCGACCTCACTCCCGTGAGTTTTTATTACTTGATACGACCTGGTACACTTGCCGGTTAGATTTGTGTGTTTTGGGAGAAATTTATTTTTCACCAAAATACTCATCAATGCTCTTGTTGGATTTGATTTACTTATAATGCAATTTAATATTTGATGTTTCTTTATTGTTGATTTGAGTTGTTGATCTTGCTTCCTTGCAATTTGTAGTTGGTAGATTTATTATTCTTGCACTTTTACCATGCTTTCCATGTATGCCTTCCAAGTGTTTGACAAAATGCTTGGTTGGATGTTAGAGTAGATTTTGAGCATTCTTGGCTTGGAAAGAGTAATTAGGCAATCTTGAGTCTTGAAAACCCAACTCATGTTGGTGATCTAGAGTTGTTAGCTAATATTGTTTCCATTGACGCTAATCTTTTGCTAATTTAATTAGTGAGTTGATTAGGACTTTTGGAATATTGTTTCTATTGATGCTAATCTTTTGCTAATTAAATTAGTGAGTTGATTAGGACTTTTGGATTGAGATTAGCTAGTCTTATTAGACTTTCTCTCATGGAAGATAATATGATACCTTCTTCCAATGTTGGAGATGATGTAATAAGATAAATTCTTGTTATTATTGTGGTATGATTGATTAGTCTTGTTTTACTTTCTCTCTATTTGTTGGAGTTGACTAAATAAGATGAATTAATCATTGCATGACTAGGATATAAAGCCTATGATCTCAATCTTTGCCATGAATGTCTCTCTTTATTAATTGCTTTCTTTAGTTACTTGTTTGAATTACTTTTCTTGCAATTTATTTTCTGGCCCAATTATCAACCAAACCCCCCTTGCATCCTCATAGCCAATAAGCATACACTTCATTGTAATTCCTCATGAGACGACCCGGAGTCCAAATACTCCGGTTAATTCTTATTTGGGGTTTGTACATGTGACAACCTAAATTTTTTTATGAAAGGACTATTATTTGGTTTAGAAGCTATACTTTACAACGAGACTCCATTAGATAAATTCTAAACCGTCAAGAGTTCATTCATCAAAATGGCGCTGTTGCCGGGTTGTTACAATGGTGTTATGATATTGGCTATTGTGAATATTGTGAATATGTTTGCCTTTTGCTTATTTGTTAGTTTTTGTTAGGCTTAGGACCTTGTTGCTTATTTTGTTAGTTTTTGTTTTTGTTTGCTACTATGAATTCTCATCACTTTGGCTATGAGTTTCGTTTAATTTATGTTGTAGGAAATGGGAACTACAATGACAATATGCATCAAGGATGGAACAATCAAAGATGGGAGGAGCCTCAAAGGATTGATCACCCTTGTTGGCAACAACAACCTCCGGATTCTTATGGGTATAATCCTAATCCTAATGCATATCAATCTAATAGATGTGGTGACCCTTATTATGATTGTCAACAGCCACCACCACATGCCTATGAACCACCCCCTCAACATGACTTTGAACCACCTTACTCACAAGACCCTTTTCACCAAACAACTCCATATGACCCTAACCCATATCCACCATACCAACCACCTTGTGAACCATATGAACCATATGAAGAACCACCCCAATTCCACCACCAATACCCTCAAGAACTACCACCTCCATATTATCACCAAGATGAATCACCTCCCATGTGTGATAAATTTCAACAACAAAATGAATTCCCCTCTCCACCACAACCCTCTATGGAAGAACACCCGTAACCATCCATTCAAGAACCAATGGATCATCTCAATGAAGCAATGGATCGGCTTCAAGCAATAATCCGTCAAAAGGAGCAAGAGGAAGCCCAAAGGAGAAGGAATGAAGTTATCGAGGCTAACCTTGCGAAAATTAAAGCCAACTTGGACTCATGAAACTCATGCAACAAGCAAAGCATCTCCACGGATGAGTGTGAGAAATCAACCGAAGGAAGGAGCATGAAAGAGATTTTAGAATCTCAACCTGAGGACAAGGAGATGGGGTATGTCTTGCAACAAGTGGTGGAGGAAGAGATTGTTGAAGAAGAAGAAGTGGTTGAAGAGTTAGAGGAAGTTGAACAAAAGGTGAATTTCAAACTTGAGAGCACTTCCACAGCAAGTGACATTGTCGATGATTTTGTGGAAGTTGTTGAACCTTCTTCCAATGAGCTTGAATTTGATGTTAAGGAGGATGATGCACAACCTCCAAGGCATAGTATGAATGATGAAAGATTGGAAGAGGGTGATCAAGAGGCAAGCTCCACCAATGAAGAATGTGTGGAAGAAGTTGGTGGGCAAAGAATTAAAGTTGAAAAAGCTTGCCAAGAGGTGGAGGTAGTCAAAGAAGAGCACAAGGGAATGGAACTTACAAGACCATTGGAGATGTCCCTTCCTAAGTCCCCATCCAACATAACATTCAAGTGGGTAAAATCCTTATCTCTAATCTTTACTTTCCCACTTGA
This sequence comes from Arachis ipaensis, assembly GCF_059453495.1. NCBI lineage: Eukaryota > Viridiplantae > Streptophyta > Magnoliopsida > Fabales > Fabaceae > Arachis > Arachis ipaensis. Next base: position 91,868,396 of record NC_142435.1, read on the forward strand.
ATATGGTTTTATTGAGATGGATGGGCAACTTAGAGCTCTTTGTGGGGTTAAGAACAAAAGGAAATTGAGTAGTGGGTGGAAATGCCAATCAAGGTTCCTTATGGTTGGAAACTCAAAGTCTAAGTGCAATGGTTGGTATAGTTCTCAACTAAAGGGGTTTAGGAAGATGCTTTGGTGTTTACTTGAGAATTCGGATCACTTCTCACCCAATTAGAATTATGATTATCAACTTGAAGATGGGTGTAGAAACAAGATTTGGGATCCGGGTATATATGAGGATCAATTTTGGGAACCCTTAGCTTGTGAAGGACTCCATCAAGACTTGTTGCAACTCATTGGAAATTTTGGAGCAAAATAGAAAACCAAGCATTGGTGGAGGTTCCCAGATGAATTCAAGCACAAGCCACCATAACAAGGAGCTTCCCAAATGTCCAACTTAAGGACTTAAACTAAAAGTGCTAGGTGGGAGACACCCCACCATGGTAAACTCTTTCCATTCTCTTGTGTATATAATCAATAAATGCATTGAGTTGCCATTGTTAGGTAGTTTTCTTCTTTTCATACTTTTGCATGTCTTGCTTTGATTGATTGCTTATTAGATTCATGCTTTGATTAGAATAGTTATTTTTGAATTGCATTTTGCTTGTAGTATAAGTTTTATTTTTAGTGTATTTGAAAATTTTTCAAAAACCAAAAAGATTTTTTTGGTTAAATTTGATTTTTGACTGTTTTAGAATGCTTATAGATTAGGAGAGTGCCCTGTTTTTGAAAAAAAAAAGGGGGAAAAACAGGCATCCGCGCGCGAGCGCATTGTGCGCGCGCGCCGGTGGTGCATATCGCACTCCTGGTACAAAAACCAGAGAGTTGTGCCAAAGTTGTGCCCAATTTGCGCCCCAACCTGATGCGCCAGCGTACATGACGCGTCCACGTCGGTCGCCATCTTCACATCCACGCGTATGCGTGCTATGCGCGTACGCGTTGCTTGTCCCGTCTGCCTACCTGCGCGCACGCGTGCGTGACGCGTATGCGTCCTTTGGCTAAACTGTGCATCGGTGCGGAAGCGTGCATGACGCGTCCGCACCGGTCAAAAAAAAATTTCTTTTCTTCCATTTTCTCTTATTGCATTTGTTTATTTTCATTCATTGCATCTTAATTTTGTTTTTATAGCTTATTCTTATTTTATTTCATAAGTTTCTTATTTTAATAATGGTGTTGGATTCTTATATCCAATTGTTGAAAATTTCTTGGTTAATCTTGGTGCTTCTTGACTTGTTTGATATTGTTGCGTGATGAAACTTTTAAATCAATGCTTAATCTTGTATAACTCTTATATTCTTTGTGCATTGATATGAACTTGCATGTCTTTCATGACCCACTCTTTCTAGTTGAACTTGATGCTTTTGAGTGCTCTTCATGCTTTGACTTTATTCTTGATTCAAGTATTAATTGATATGCCCTTTGCCTATATTGTTTTCTCACTCACATGCGTAGCTAACATGTAGTGAGAACACTACTCTTAATTGGCATTAGCCCCCGCCTATGTTCTATTGCTTTCATATCTTTGTTGTAGGCTTAATTTTCTTTCTTTTTCTCTCCTTTGAGGTTGGCCACCAAGAAGGAAAGGAATGGAAAAGCTTCAAATGGAGCAACAAACAAGTTCACCCGCACAACCTTTTGAAGGAGCTCATCAATTGTAGCATCCCGTCCACCTTGCTCTTCTTTGCATGCACCGATGTGAGGAGGTCGTCTGACCGATCTCCATGGGTAACAATTTCTTTCTTTCAACACCAATTTTTAATTTTTGTCTTTGTTAGATTAGTTGTTGTATTGCATGATAGATTGCATGTTAGTTAGAATTTTTACATATTTTTACAACTTCCTTTTTATGTTAGGACCACTTGGTTAGGGTGATGATTTCTTTTCCAAGAAACTGTGTTTAGGGCACCCTACCAATTCGAAAATTTTTTTTCTTGTTGAACTTGCTTGAAGAATTTATTTTGGAACATGGTTTTTGAGCTAAGAACACAAGCATGTGAGTTTTGAGCCCAATGGTGTGGTTACATCTTATAACCATTTATTTTCATTCTTGTGTGCATTGTTCTCTTTTTATGATTGTAATCTTTGATTTGTTTGATTCTTTATGTCCATTATTCCATGTATACATGCATTTATATGATTGAGGCCATCATTTCATTTAGTTCACTTACCCAAATAGCCTACCTTTCATCAACCATTGTTAGCCACTTTTGAGCCTATTTAATCCCTTTCGTTCTTAATTTTAGCACATCACTACCCCTAAGTGAAAAACAATAAATGTCCTTAATTTGGATCTTTGATTAGCTTAGGCTAGTGAGGGTGTGTATCATTTGAGTACGGGAAACTTGGGACATTGGTTGAGGTAAAAGTGTAATTTTTATTTTTGTTGAAAATATTAGGAATTGGGTACATATTCGTGCACTATATGTAAAACCATATGCATTGATACGTTTGTATATACTTAAAAAAAATGATAAAAAAAACATATATATATATATATATATATATAATAATAATAGAAAAAGAAAAAAAAAGGAGAAAAAGAAATAAAAATGGGACAAAAATGCCCCAAGGTAAAGTTCAATAAAAATCAATGCATATGGGATGTTAATTAAAGAGAATGCATGAGTATGTGAAGAAAAAAGAAGTGGGAATCATGGGTAGCTAGGTACTATATTAGAATTTTATAGGTTGTTGTATGTGTTTAGTGAGAGCTTAGGCTAATCAAAGATACAAATTTCAAGCTCACTTGACCACATGCATCCCACCTTGACCCTAGCCCCATTACAACCTATGAATAAGTCCTCATGATGAATGTATGCATGCATTGAATAATTGTTGATTGTTAGATGAAAAACAAATCATAGAAAGCATGATTAGAAGATAATTGAGTGATCGACCCTATACACTAGAGTGACTAGAGCGGATACAATTCCGGTGAGGGTTCGATACTCAATTCCTTGTTTCCGGCTTTCATGAGCGTTCTTCTTGCAAGTCTATTTGAACTTCATTTTGATATTTGAATTGGTAGAGTTTGTGAGTCGTCATATGACCTTTGCCCTACTTGTTTATATATGTTCTTGGAGATTGATTTACTTTTAACCAAGTAGGTAGAATCATTTTGCATTTTGTTGCATGCATGTAGATAGGTTTATATAGTTTATTTGCATTGAATAAATGTTCATACCCTTTTCTTGTCCTTCTTTATTCTTAGCATGAGGACACGCTTGGTTTAAGTGTGGGGAGATTTGATAAACCCCGATTTTGTGGTTTATCTTGTCCTTAATTTGCGGGATTTTATCACCTTTTCCCATATTTATTCAATGAAATAGCATGGTTTTGTAATTCTCCCTTGAATTGTGCTTATGTATAAAAACATGCTTTTTAGGCCCTTAAATTGGTGATTTTAATCCATTTTAATTCCATTCGATGCCTTGATGTGTTTGTTGAGTGATTTCAGGTTCATAAGGCAAGTATTGGATGGAAGAAGTGAGGAGAAAAGCATGCAAAGTGGGAGAACTCATGAAGAAATGAAGGAACCGTAAAGCTGTCAAGCCTGACCTATTCGCACTCAATCGACCATAACTTGAGCTACAGAGGTCCAAATGAGGCAGTTCGAGTTGCGTTGGAAAGCTAACATCCGGGGCTTCGAAATGATATAAATTTTTCCATATGTTGCTTCGCGTTCAGGGGCGCGCACGCGCCATGTACGCGTGCGCGCCGATTCTGCCGTGGGTCCAGTTTGATGAAATCGCCCCCAGCGATTTTGCAGCTCATTTTGGGCCCAATCCAACCCATTTCTGATGCTATTTGATGCAGAATTTAGGCTTGGGCAAGGGGGGAGCTATTGTTTGGTAGTATAGCATCATGTAGGTTAGTTTCTAGAGAGAGAAGCTCCCTCTTCTCTCTAGAATTAGGTTAGGTTAATTTCCATCTTAGATCTAGATTTAATTACATGTTCCCATCTTGTTTCTTTTGTGATTTCTTACTTCTACTCTCTCATTCTCATGATTTGTAATGTTAATTTCTCTTTAATGTTCATAGATGCTCTTGTTGGATTTGATTTACTTTTAATGTAATTTAATTTTTTATGTTTCTTTATTGTTGATTTGAGTTGTTGATCTTGCTTCCTTGCAATTTGTAGTTGGTAGATTTATTATTCTTGCACTTTTACCATGCTTTCCATGTATGCCTTCCAAGTATTTGACAAAAAGCTTGGTTGGATGTTAGAGTAGATTTTGAGCATTCTTGGCTTGGAAAGAGTAATTAGGCAATCTTGAGCCATGAAAACCCAACTCATGTTGGTGATCTATAGTTGTTAGCTAATATTGTTTCCATTGACGCTAATCTTTTACTAATTTACTTAGTGAGTTGATTAGGACTTTTGGAATATTGTTTCCATTGACGCTAATCTTTTGCTAATTAAATTAGTGAGTTGATTAAGACTTTTGGATCGAGATTAGCTAGTCTTATTAGACTTTCTCTCATGGAAGATAATATGATACCTTCATCCAATATTGGAGATGACGTAACAAGATAAATTCTTGTTATTATTGTGGTATGATTGATTAGTCTTGTTTTACTTTCTCCCTATTTCTTGGAGTTGACTAAATACGATGAATTAATCATTGCATGACTAGGATAGAAAGCCTATGATCTCAATCTTTGCCATTAATGTCTCTCTTTATTAATTTCTTTCTTTAGTTACTTGCTTGAATTATTTTTCTTGCCATTTATTTTCTTGCCCAATTATCAACCAAACCCCCCTTGCATCCTCATAGCCAATAAGCATACACTTCATTGTAATTCCTTGTGAGACGACCCGGAGTCCAAATACTCCGGTTAATTCTTATTTGGGGTTTGTACATGTGACAACCTAAATTTTTGTATGAAAGGACTATTGTTTGGTTTAGAAGCTATACTTTACAACGAGACTCCATTAGATAAATTCTAAACCGTCAAGAGTTCGTTCCCCAGCAACGGCGCCATTTTGATGAGTGAACTTTTGATGGTATAGAATTTCCTCAATTGAATGAAATCTCGTTGCAAGTATAGTTCTACACCAACAAACGATCCTCCCAATCAAAAATTTGAGTTGTCACATGTAAGAAACCCCAAATGAAAATTAACCGAAGTATTTAGACTCCGGGTCGTCTCATAAAGAATTGCAATGAAGTGGTCAATTTTTGGCTATGAAGATGCAAGAGGGGTTTGGTTGATAATTGGGCAAGAAAATAAATGGCAAGAATAGTAATTCAAACAAGTAACTAAAGAAAGCAATTAATAAAGAGAGACATTCGTGGCAAAGATTGAGATCATAGGCTTTCTATCCTAGTCATGCAATGATTAATTCATCTTATTTAGTCAACTCTAATAAATAGGGAGAAAGTCAAACAAGACTAATCAATCATACCACAATAATAACAAGAATTTATCTTATTACGTCATCTCCAACATTGGAAGAAGGTACCATATTATCTTCCATGAGAGAAAGTCTAATAAGACTAGCTAATCTCAATCCAAAAGTCCTAATCAACTCACTAATTTAATTAGAAAAAGATTAGCTTCACTGGAAACAATATTCCAAAAGTCTTAATCAACTCACTAATTAAATTAGCAAAAGATTAATGTCAATGGAAACAATATTAGCTAACAACTCTAGATCACCAACATGAGTTGGGTTTTCATGACTCAAGATTGTCTAATTACTCTTTCCAAGCCAAGAATGCTCAAAATCTACTCTAACATCCAACCAAGCATTTTGTCAAACACTTGGAAGGCATACATAGAAAGCATGGTAAAAGTGCAAGAATAATAAATCTACCAACTACAAATTGCAAGGAAGCAAGATCAACAACTCAAATCAACAATAAAGAAACATCAAACATTAAATTGCATTAAAAGTAAATCAAATCCAACAAGAGCATCTATGAACATAAAAGAGAAATTAACATTACAAATCATGAGAATGAGAGAGTAGAAGTAAGAAATCACAAAAGAAACAAGATGGGAACATGTAATTAAATCTAGATCTAAGATGGAAATTAACCTAACCTAATTTTAGAGAGAAGAGGGAGCTTCTCTCTCTAGAAACTAACCTACATGATGCTTTACTACCAAACAATTGCTCCCCCCTTGCCCAAGCCTAAATTCTGCATGAAATAGCATCAGAAATGGGTTGGATTGGGCCCAAAATGAGCTGCAAAATTGCTGGGGGCGATTTCATTAAACTGGACCCAAGGCAGAATCAGCGCGCAGGCATACATCGCGCGTGCGCGCCCCTAAACGCGAAGCAACGTATGGCAAAATTTATATCATTTCGAAGCCCCGGATGTTAGCTTTCTAACGCAACTGGAACCGCCTCGTTTGGACCTCTGTAGCTCAAGTTATGGTCGATTGAGTGCAAAGAGGTCAGGCTTGACAGCTTTACGGTTCCTTCATTTCTTCATGAGTTCTCCCACTTTGCATGCTTTTCTCCTCACTTCTTCCATCCAATACTTGCCTTATGAACCTGAAATCACTCAACAAACACATCAAGGCATCGAATGGAATTAAAGTATATTAAAATCACCAATTTAAAGGCCTAAAAAGCATGTTTTTATATTTAAGCACAATTCAAGGGAGAATTACAAAACCATGCTATTTCATTGAATAAATGTGGGAAAAGGTGATAAAATCCCCCAAATTAAGCACAAGATAAACCCCAAAATTGGGGTTTATCACCTTTCACCAATGCAAGGTTTGCATTCCCACACCTCATCTGTCATCTATGCAATTCAGCTGGAATTGTCGTAGAAGGAGACATCTCCATTGAGGAGGATGAGCCCATCACTACAAAGAGGATGGAGCAAACTAGAGAGCATGCACATGAGCTTGTGCAGCCGCCTCAGCATGAGATCCCTGAGATGCCTCAAGGGATGTATTTTCCTCCTCAAAGCTATTGGGATCAATGGCATACTTCCGTGGGAGAATTGAGCTCTAACATGGAGCAATTGAGGTTGGAGCATCAAGAGCATTCCACCATCCTCAATGAAATATGGGAAGAGCAAAGAGCCATAAGAGAAGATCAAAGGGCTATGAGGGAAGAATAACAAAGGCAAATGAGTGACATTGAAGAGATCAAGCACCACATTGGATCCTCAAGGAGGAGTACTAGCTGCCACCATTAAAGGTGGATTCGTTCTCTTTATCTCCTTTCCTGTTGTATTTTTTTATTTTCTATTATGTTGAGTTATTTGTTCTCTTGTTCTTACTGCATGACCATTTGCATTTATATCTTAAAGTTATAAAATATTCCATATATCTCTCACCTTGCTTGAAAGAAAATTTTATTCGAAAAGAATTGAGGGATACATGAATTTCAAGTTTATGATAAGAATAGTTCAATTATTTTGATGTGCTGGCATTGCTTTTGTTTTCTGAATGTATGAATAAACAATATATATTTGAAGTTGAAATTTTAGAATGTTGGCTCTTGAAAGAATGATGATGAAAGTGAAGTATTATTGGTAATCTGAAAAATCCAAAAATTGATTCTTGAAGCAAGAAAAAGCAACAAAAAGAAAAAGAAAAAGCATGTTGCAAAAGAAAAAATAAATAATAATATATGCACGCAAAAAAGAAAGAAAAATGGCAAAAAAAAAAATAAACAAGAGAGAAAAATCCACTACTGTCCAAAATTGCAGGAAAAAGAGGGCAGATTGAAAAAGTCAATAACCCTTTAAACCAAAAGGCAAGGGTAAAATGATCCAAGGCTTTGAGCATCAATGGATAGGAGGGCCTAAAGGAATAAAATCCTGGCCTAAGCAGCTCAACCAAGCTGTCCCTAACCATGTGCTTGTGGTGTGAAGGTGTCAAGTGATAAGCTTGAGACTGAGCAGTTAAAGTCGTGGTCTAAAGCAAAAAGAGTGTGCTTAAGAACTCTGGACACCTCTATCTGGGGATTCTAGCAAAGCTGAATCACAATTCGAAAGGGATTACGCAGTTAAAGTGTCTGTGGCATTTATGTATCCGGTGGTAATACTGGAAAATAAAGTGCTTAGGGTCACGGCCAAGACTCTAAAAGCTGTATTCAAGAATAAAAAAGAACTAAACTAGGAGAGTCAATAATATCATCTGGATTCTAAGTTCTTAAAGAGACCAACATTTCTGAGTTTCAATGGATAGTGAGATGCCAAAACTATTCAGAAGCAAAAAGTTAGTAAGTCCCGCTCATCTAATTGAAACTGAGCTTCATTAGAAAATCTGAGATTTATTGTATCTTACTCTTCTTTTTATCCTATTGTGTTTTTAGTTGCCTAGGGACAAGCAACAGTTAAGTTTGGTGTTGTGATGAGCGGATATTTTATACGCTTTTGGCATCATTTTCATATAGTTTTTCGTATGTTTTTGTTTAGTTTTTTTTAAATTTTCATAGGTTGTAGTGTTAAATTCACATTTTTGGATTCTACTTTGAGTTCGTGTGTTTTTTTGCAAATTCAGGTATTTTTTTTTGCTAAAATTGAAGAGCTGGAGCAAAAGTCTAATCCAGAGATAGAGACAGCACTACAGATGCTATCCGGATCTGACATCCTTAAACTTGGAAGAACTTTTCTGGAGCTGCAGAATTCCAAATAGAGCGTTCTCAATGACTTCCATGGCTTTCCAGCAAAGTATAATAGTCCATACTTTTCTTCAGATTAGAAGGCCCAAAAGTAGCGTCCAACGCCAGCCTCCTTCCCCCTTTCAGGTGTCCAGTGCCCAAGGAGAAGAGACCAGCATCCAAACGCCTAAAGAGGACCTCCTAGCCAATGTTCAATACCCTAGAGGCCTCCTAGCACGTAGATCTCATCAATGCTCAGCCCAAAACTCACCAAGTGGGCCCGAGAAGTTGATTTTAGCACTAAAAAGACTGTTTTACCCTTACTAGTCATTAGTTTAGTATTTAAGGAAGAAGATCACACTTGTTAAGGATATTTGCCATCTCTTCCAGCATATTTCGAATTCTATCATTGTATTTTCTATGAGTATGAGTTTCTAAACCTCCTAGGTTGAGGGGAGGAGCCCTGCTGAGTTCTATGAATTAATAAAATATTACTGTTTCTCTTCAATACGTTTTTGATTCAATTCTAAGATGTATATTCGTTCTTCAACCTGGTGAATAGGATGATCTGTGATAACCAGCTCCGTTCATCATACTAAGACTGTGTGCCTGGAAACCACCTGTGTCAACTTGGGCAATTCCACATCAAACAAAGAAATTGTGTCACCACAATCCAAAAATAATCACCGATAGTATTAGTCCCTAGTCGTTCTCCCTAGGAGTGCTCCAAGGTGCACATCATTGGTTAGAAGTTGTATTGGTGTTTTGGAGTTTAATGCAAGAAAGGAACAAGCTAATAGTGTGAATGACAATCAAGCAATATAAAAGCCTTGGCTAGGAGTGAGAATTGGACTTCCTATCATCATAATCTCCATCAATTGTGACCACAATTAGTTATTGCTTCACTTAGTTAACCTCTAGTATGAAGGAAAGTCAAGCGAAAGTAATCAATTTGAGTTCACAAGTCCTAGCCTAACCCTAGGGAAGTCTATCTTTAGTGACATGCAAATTAATTAGCAATTTCCAATTGATAATCAACAAAGGATATTGATAATTCAAGTGTCTCCAATATCTCAACCCCCCCCCCCCAAACCTAGAATGAAAAGTCTACTGCATAGCTAAAGTTGGTATTTTCTCAAACACTTAGAGAGCAATGATGAGAGACATTGTAAAATTGAGAATAAACTTGAAATCAATGATATCCACTACAAGAGATTAACAACAATCAAACAATTGGCAACAATGAACATAAAATTCCTCAAGCATTAATTAAAATCAAATTAACAAAATCCAAATCTAAGATCTATAAGTAACTTGAGTAGCAAGAACTAGAATTGAGAGAGTAGGAGAATTAGATCTACAACTTGAAACAATGTAGAATTGAATTGACAAAAGATCTCACCAATAGATCCAAGAGAATTCCAAATTGAGAAGCAAAACCCTAGAGAGAAGCTAGAGTTTCTCTCTCTACAAAATGTAACTTGCAAAACTAACTAGAAAATATCTAAATGTGTGAATGAATCCCCAAAATCCCTTCATCCATTGGTCCTATTAAGTGCTTTGGTGCCAAAGTTGGTTCAAATTGGGCCCCACAGCCTCTGTGAATTCGCTAGGCACGATTTCTCTTAAAAATCACGTGCTAGCACCGACGCGTACGCATACAGCATGCGTGCGTGTCCCTGGGCTTTTTACGATCCACGCGTACATATAAAGCACGCGTACGCGTCGCTTCTTAAGCTCCAAAGCTCCCATTTCCATGCTCCTTTCATTTATGCATGCTTCCTTCCTCTCTTCTAGGCCATCCTTGCCCTATAAACTCTGAAATCACTTAACAGATCACGGCATCAAATGGTAATAGAAGAGGATTCAAATATGGCATATTTAGTGTAAAAGAAGCATGTTTTCATCCATGAAGCAAAATCGGGAAGGAAACATAAAACCATGCATTTTATATGAATAAGTGTGAAGGAAATTGATAAAACCCTCAAAATCCCTACAAGATAAACCCTAAAAAGGGGGTTTATCAACCTCCCCACACTTAGACCAAGCATGTCCTCACGCTTAAAAGAAAGCCAAAGACAAAAGAATCACAAGAGAATGGGATTTATAAGATGTAGTCTACCTATATGAATGCAACTAAAATGAATGCTATTATTTACTTGGTCAAAAGCAAATCACTCTTCCAAGAACATATATAAGCACGTAGGGCAAAATGATAAACAATATATGAACTCTACCAATTCCAATCATTGAAGTGAAGTGCACATAACTTGCATAAAGAATGCTCGCGAGAGCCGAGAACAAGGAATTGAGCCTCGAACTGTCACCGGAAGTGTTTACACTCTATTCGCTCGGTGTATAGGGTTGATCACTCAATTCTCCTCTATTTCATGCTTTCCAAAATTTGTTGTTCCTCTAACAATCAACAGTTATTCTATGCATGCATACATACATCATGAGGTCTTTTCTTAGGTTGTAATGGGGCCAGGGTCCAGGTGGGGTTATATATATGGCTAAGTGGACTAGAATTTGAATATTTGATTAACCTAAGCATCCCACCTAACCTATATACAACCTATACAATTAAGTGCTAACTTAACTACCCATTCCTCACTTTTTCACATACTCATGTATTCTCCTTTGGTCACTACACATATGCATTAATTGTTATTGAATCTTACTTTGGGCCATTTTGTCCCCTTTTTTTTTTCTTTTCTTTCTATATTTTTTTTCTTTTTTTATTATTCATTTTTCTTTTCTTTTTGTTTTTCTCTTTCTTTTCTTTTTTTTTCTTTTTGATATACTTATGTACAAAGATACCAATGCATATGGTTTACATATTCAATAGACACATGAGTACGTACCCAATTTCCAATATTTTTAATAAAAACAAAAACATGCTCTTACCTCAACCAAGTTCCCACACTGGAATGACACACACACACTAGCCTAAGCTAATCAAAGATTCAAATAAGGACATTTATGGTTTTCCGCTTTAGGCTTGTAATGTGCCAAAATTAAGAACAAGTGTGTTAATCATAGGCTCAAAATTGGCTAACAAAGGTTGTTGTAAGGTAAGGCTATTTGGGTAAGTAGCTAAGTGAAATGATGGCCTCAATCACATAAATACATGCATACACACAATAATGGACATATAGAGTCAAACAAACCAAGGATCACAATCATATAAGGAGAACAATGCACACAAGAAGAAAGATAAGCGGTTATAAGATGTAACTACGCAATTGGCTCAAGTCTCACTTACTTGTGTTCTCAACTCTAAAACCATGTTCCTAAATACATTTCTTAAGCTAGTTTAACAACAAAAATTTCTCAAATTGGTAGGGTTGTCAAAAATTATAGTTTCTTGGGAAAGGAATCATTACACTAACCCAGTAAACCTAACAAGATCTTACAAGAAATAGCTATCATGCAAAAGGTGTTCGAAAGCCGAACCTAATCATGCAATCTATCCTAATTAACTAAGGAAATCAAAGTTTATTTGGGTGTTTCCTACGGAGATCGGTCGAATGACCTCTCCACACTTAAGAATTAGCACCGTCCTCGGTGCTATTGGTGAGGCGCAAGGGGCGATCAGCCTTGGAGCATCCATTATCCCTTCCATCAATGCTATCTTCACTCAAGTTCAAGGTGGAAGTGGAAATCTCTGGTTCCTCCATTGGTGGGGTTAGAAAACTCAAAAGCTGCTTTATATAAGAAAATCGGCGTTGGTTCCGCCGTTCAAATCGGTCCATCTTCTTATGCAGATCCTTAAGGCATTGGTGGGATGATCTAGGTGGTGTGGATGAAGTGGTGGGGATGCCCACAGGAATAGCCACGTCAAGGTTTCCGGTGTCCGTCGGAGGCTTGAGATATTTTTCGGATGGGGTGACATTGCCATCCATCGGAATTAGTGCCTTCTGATCTTTAGTCTCCCAAGGGACACCAGCAGTAGGAACTAACTCGGTCACCAAAGTGGGGAAGGGTAGGTTTCCTCTAACATGGACACGACCCATGGCTTGCCGGATGAGAAGAGGGATATTGACCAGTTTCTCTGTAAGTATGCACCAAACCAATAGGGCTAGCTCCACGGTGATAGATGACTCGTGGGTGCTAGGAAGAACATAATGGGATAAAATTTGGGCCTATGACTGGGCCTCCACAGTGAGAAAACGTGCGTCAATGCCCTTGGGTCGGGGTCTCATTCTCCCTCGGATCCAAAACGCTTCCGGTCCAGCGATGATCTGGAGAATGGCATCCCAATCGAAACCATATTCACAACGCTGCTTTAAGACCTCTTGGTAAGCGTCTATCCCATCTGCCAATGGTCTAGTCTTAAGTACTCCTTGAATGGCTTCCTCCGAGATGGGGACCTGCTTCTGGCGCACGAAAACTGATGTGAGAGAAGGTGAGTGGTAGTTGGAGTAAAACTCCACCACCCATGACAGATTGGCCTCCTGCGGTCTTCTCATGAGAAACCCCCACTATCGCTGCTTGATGCGGGGTATCACAGACTGAACAAGGTGCGCCAGAGGGGCAAGAAGAGGTTCAGGGTGATAGTTCCTTTCAGTCACAAGGGGGAACATGAGCTCACAATAACGGTTGGAAAACTTAGTAGAATCCCTCGCAGGGTTTTTCTTCTCTTGTTCATCAACATTAATGATGCTTCTTGCCTTCTTGAGGAGGGGCTTGGCTTTTGGTGCTTGGTGTACCTTGGTGATGGATCTTTGAGGTGCCTTCTTGGTGGGCGCCTTCTTTGGTTGATTTCCTTTCTCCTTTGTGATGACCATTCTAAAAAAGGGGGGAAAGAGCATACATTGCACTCAAAGAAACAACACATGGATAATATCATGCAAGTGGTAGAGAAAGCCACAAAAGGATAGGTGTCTTGGAGATATGACAGCTGTAACATGTAGACGAGAGAGCAATATAAGCTAAGGCATATCAATAATACTTGATGCATGAGTCAACTCAAAGCATGAAGAGCATATTGAGCATCAAGTTCAAACAAGAAAAAGTGGGTCATGAAAGACAATATGAGGTCACATCAATGCACAAAGAATACAAGATTTATAAAAGATTAAGCATTGATTTAAGAATTTCATCACCCAACAATATCAAACAAGTCAAAGAGCACCAAAATAATCCAAGAGATTCTCAACAATTAAGTATGAGAGTGCAACACCATTATTAAAATAAAAATAAGACTTAGAAAATAAAATAAGGACAAGCTATAAAAGCAAAATTAAAATGCAATGAAGCAAGGGACGCAAATGCAACAGAGAAAAGAAAATGAAAATAAGAAGTGGGATTTTGAAAGGAGAAGAAGAAAGTAAGAGAGAAAGAGGAAAGAAGAAGGAAGGCACAAAGGAAGAGGGAGAGAAAAAGAAGAAAGAGAGGGGAAAAAAGGGTGCGAAGCAACGCGTAAGCGTCACCCACACGTGCGCGTGGGAGGCAAGCAGGACAATCGATGCGTAAGCGTCGCCCACGCTCATTCGTGGGTGTGCAAATTGAACGATCAACGGGTACGCGTGCTATACGCGTACCCGTGCCTCCCCTTGTGCGCATTGATGTGTACGCATAATGTGCACATACGCGTGAAGTGAAACTTGCGCTAGAAGCACAGTGCTCGCGCCAAACTCGCATAACTCTCTGGAATGATGTATGGGGCATTAGCGACGTGTAACACCCCAATTACCCTAAGCCTTACCTCAAGCCGTAAAGCAAAGGTTAATCAGAGGTTACGATAATTCTAAGGCTTATACATATTTATATAGAAGGAAATAATATATTCTAGAAGCCTGATGAAGGATTTATCTCAAAAATAGGATTTGAAAAGCACACAACGTACTAGCGAAGCTACTAACTTAAAACACAAGGTACAGATAAGATGTATCAAAATATAATAGTATAATATCATAAGAATTTAGCCACGACTCGCGGAGTTTAAGCCGGCTAGCCATATACAGACAACAAGAATATTGTAGTTCAAAAGGGCTTATACAAGTTTTGTTCTCTCAAATAAAAGCCTCTAGGCAGAACAAAATACAAAAGTGAGAGTACAAGATAAAATAACCAAGAAGACAACAAAATAGAATAAGATCCTCCGCTCTGCTACCATCACCCAACTCACTGCGGTGGGTCGCGACCTGCATCTGAAAAACAACAACAACATATGGAATGAGAACCAGAGGTTCTCAGTATGGTAACAGTTCCCAATGATGTAATATGTAAGGCTCCGGGACGCCGAAGGCAATCCTAGAACTTCACACCACATATGGATATTCAAGCTTAGAATAAAATAAAATAAAATAAATAGATAAAGAACTTAAACCATAAACCTGGTTAACTAAACTTAGGGGAATTCTAGCTAACACTAATCACACCGCTGTATCCCACAGCCCTCGCCAACCTAACCTCCGTGCGATCCCATCGCCACCGCCTACCTAACCTCCTCAGCATCAAACAATCACAATTAATGCAATCAAGTAAAACACAGATAATATTCACATACAACAAGTAGTTCAAGAAGTAGATAGGCATGTTATACTGATGCCAGGGCATCTTGGCCAGTTTCACTAACCTTTTCTTTACTGTTTTTAGGATAGTTTTATACATTTCTTTAGGAAATAAGCTAGTTTTGGGTAAATATTCACTTATGCCTTGATTCAAGCATACATTGTGCATTTTACATAATTTCATGAGGATTTTGCATAAGTTTAGTGACAAATATTATGTTGCATTACTCATGACTTGGACTAGAGCTTTGATGTACTTTATTGCTTGATTTCAGGACCAAAAAGGAAGCAAGAAAAGGGGAGGTAACTTGCAAGATTAATGAGAAAAGTGATTGCCAATAACATTCTCAAAAAGCCATCAATGCCCACGTTAGAGAGTCACGTTAACTAAGTTAACGTGAACTCTAACGTGGAGAAGAGAAGTTGAGCCAACGTTAGTGACACTTAACATTGTCACTAACGTTGGCAATTACTCATAAGTGGCCACGTTAGAAGCCACGTTAACCTAGTTAACGTGGCCTCTAACGTTAAGGGGGGGAAGAGAAGCCAACGTTAGTGACACTCAACATTGTCACTAACGTTGGCCTATGGTGCAAAGTACCACGTTAACTCCCACATTAACTTGGTTAACGTGGGAACTAACGTAAAGGATGAAGAGTTGTCGACAACGTTAGTGACACTCAACATTGTCACTAACGTTGAAGCAACCACACAACCCCCAAGAGTCACGTTAACCTCCACGTTAACTTAGTTAACGTGAAAGCTAACGATGAGGAATGAAGGATGAGCCAACGTTAGTGACACTCAACATTGTCACTAACGTTGGGATGGCTAAAGATGGCTACGTTAGAGGCCACGTTAACCTAGTTAACGTGGACTCTAACGTGAGACCCAGGGGCACATTGGAATGTTAGTGACAATGTTGAGTGTCACTAACATTCTCGAAGGTTGGCAAGGACCACGTTAGAAGCCACGTTAACCTAGTTAACGTGGGCTTTAACGTGAAATAAGAAGGGGCACACTGGAACGTTAGTGATAATGTTGGGTGTCACTAACGTTCTCGAAGGATTAACAAGGCAACATTAAAAGCCACGTTAACCTAGTTAACGTGGGTTTTAACATAAGGCAAAGGGGTGCATTGGAATGTTAGTGACAATGTTAAGTGTCACTAACGTTCTCGAACTTATAGTCTCACTAAATATTAACACCCCTAACGTCCTGAGCTGAAATCTCTGCCCACTTAGCACTTTCTCTCTGCAAGAAAAGCCAAGCCCAAATGAAGAAAAGAACTGCTTCAAACTCAAGATCCAAAGGCCCAAGACTTGAAGAGTAAACTAGAAGTTGAGAAGAGTACTATATATAGGAGTAGCTTTGAATTGTAAAGAAGCTCTGGAGGTTGGGAAAAAGAGAACTACTCTCTGTATTTTACTTTCTTTGCAAATTCTAGTTTTATGATGTATTCTCCATCTTTGTTTTCATTTTCAAGAGCTATGAACAACTAAACCCATTTCATTGGGTTAGGGAGCTCTGTTGTAATTTGATGGATCAATACTAATTTTCATTATTCTTCTTCTATCTTTCCTCTTGATTTTACTTGAAAGCTTTCGATCTTCATCCAATTGAGTAGTTATCTTGGAAGAGAAGCTATTCAAACTTGGATCTCTTTTGAACCTTGAAAGAGGAATGAAGAGATCAAGCTAGAAATGCTTTCTCATGCTGGACCAAGTTGGGTTTGGATGGGTATGTGACTATAACCCTCTCAATACTTGATTTGGGAAATGCATGTGGTATAATCAGTGACCATACTTCATCAATCCAAATGATGTGCTTCCAAAGGCATTGGAAAGTAGACATCCAGGGATTTCCAACAATATATAATAGTATGGGGTGGACACTAAGTTTGAGCTTCAGAAACATGAAAATCGCTGGCGTTATTGGCAATCAACATTTCCAGTAACGTTGGCATATATGCCAGCGACCATTTCCACTTCAAAGGAGCATAACTTGAGTTACAGAGGTCCAATTGAGGTGATTCTAGTTGCGTTAGAAAGCTGACATTCAGAGATTTCCAACGATATATAATATTCTATAGTGGGCATGAAATTGGAGCAAAAACAAGAGGCATTTTTTAAGCCCCAAAAATACCAACTGGGCAGCAAGTGCAACGTTAGCCACAATAACTTTAACACTAACGCCACATTTGTAGCGTTAGTTTGGCTAACTTTGGCACTAAATTTAGCACCTAGACCTCAACTTGACTCACTTCTCTCTCAAGCCCACTTCAAAGCTCAAGCAAGCAAGCCCACAATTGTCAACCAATCAAGGCCACAAGAAGCATCTAGAATAGGAATTTTCATTTAATTGTAATTTGCTTTCATTTTGTAATTTAGGAGAGCCTATATAAAGGCCTTAGTTTTAACATTGAAAAGATCTTAGGCTATACTGGGGAACTCTGGAGAATTTGGGAATTAGGGGGTTGAAGAGGGGTCTTCGGACTCTCTTCCCTCACCCACTTTTCCTTTTCTTTCTTTGTACTTTTCATTTATGAATTTTGAAGTTTTATTTTCAGTTTTTATCTTCATCTTTATTTTTCTGCACTTTCTTTCTTTTCTATTTTTGTAGAGCAATGATCAACTAACTCTTTACATTGGGTTAGAGAGCTCTATTGTGATTCAATGGATCAATTGTAGTTCTTATTCTTCTTCTCTTTTCTTTTGTCTTGATTTTACTTGAAAGCTTTCGGTCTTCATCCAATTGGGTAGTTATCTTAGAAAAGGAGCTATTCATACTTGGATCTCTTTTGAACCTTGAAAGAGGAATGAAGAGATCAAGCTAGAAATGCTTTCTCATGCTGGACCAAATTAGGTTTGGATGGATATGTGACTATAATCCTCTCAATACCTGGTTTGGGAAATGCATGTGGTATAATCAGTGACCACACTTCATCTCTTCTCATGAGCAATTGACCAAGGAATTGGCTATTGATCAAGATTTGAGAGATTGAATTGCAAGAAATTGTAATTCGATCAATTAAGATTGCCAAAGATATCAATGAGTGCATTGATTGAGGAAGAGATGAGAATGAACTTGATCGGGAGGATTGCAATATCTCTTGATCCCAATGTTCATTTTATTTTTAGTTCTTACATTTACTTTTCTTGCCATTTTACTTTTCTGCACTTTATTGCTTTCTTTACTTTTCTGTCAATTTACATTTCCTTGTTACTTATCACTCTATTATGATTCGTCTAACTAGGATAATCATTTAACCATTGATTGCTTAATCTGTTAATCTCTGTGGGATTCGACCTCACTCTATTGTGAGTTTTACTTGACGACAATTCGGTATACTTGCCGAAGGGAGATTTGTTGAGAGACAAGTTTTCCGTGCATCAACCATATAGAAAATGCACATGATGAATGTCTGCCCTTTTGGCTGTGATATCACATGTCGGTTATTGTGCCAAACCTGAGAGCAAATCCGGTTGACAACTCTCGGATTAGTCTCTCTATTGCGTATAAGGAGGAAAATTCCGAGGGAGACTGCCCTACTGACGGGTGAAAATTTAGATTTCCACAAACTCACCAGCAAGTGTACTGGGTCGCATCAAATAGTAATAACTCACAAGAGTGAGGTTGATCCCACAGGGATTGATGGATCAAGCAACTTTAGTGAGGTGATTAGTTTAGTTAAGCTAACATTAGTGAATTGGATGAAATTGAAGAAACAAAAAATAAATTGCAGAAAATATAAAGTGCAGAATGTAAATTGCAGAAGCTTAAATGACAAGAAATGTAAATTGCAGTAAATGTAAAGGGAATTGGGTGCAGGGAATTTAAAGAAAGCAGTAATCGAAGAGAACTTGAGAACAAGTAACTGGAAATTTAAATTGCAGGAAGATTTAATCAAGCTGAATCATGAACAGATTTGTAAAGTTGCAGAAAATAAAATTGCAGAGAAGGAAATTGCATGAAAAGTCAATTCAGATCACAGCAAACTTAAATGTATAGCTGCAAAAAGTAAATTTGCAGAAGAGGATTATCAGAAATTGAAATTACATCAGCTAAATTCAATAGAATTGAAATGTAGAAAGTGTAGAAAGGAAAAGTGTATCAAAGAGAGCTTTCTATTCTATCCTACTCCTACTCCTATTGCTCTCTAGTTGAGCCAGCCTAATTTTTTTTTTCCAATGAAATGAAACTGATGCCTTTATATAGGCTTTACAAAAATGAAAATGAAATTGAAATTGAAAATAAATTACAATTCAAATGAAATTCCTACTCTAATTGTTTCTTGTGCCTTTGAGTCATGTCCAATGGGCTTTTGTTGGTTTGGCATTTGAATGAGAGTGAATCCGGATGCATTTGGTGCTCCCAGTGGAGCGTTCAGTTCACTTTATGAACTCCACGTTCACTTTGCTTGCATGCTTCCTCACGTGCCAATTTTGGTGTGCTGGTTCCTCCTCTAGCGCTCCCTTTTTGAGCGCTGCCTCTTGGTGCGTGCCTAACGCTCCCTTGGTTGAGCGCTTCTCCTAACGCTCCCTTGGTTGAGAGCTACGCTCAATATTTGAGCACTGCTTCCTTGGTGATGGCACAAGCTTTCTCCCAAGATGTGAAACCCACAAAAAAGGTAGAAGAGTGAACATGGCGTTCACTTCCAAAGTGAACGCTACTCCAAGTATGTTTTTTTGGCCTTAAAGATGCCTATCACTTGTGCTTCAATTTCATGCCAACTATAGATTGTTATATATCATTGGAAAGCTTAGAATGTCATATTTCCAATGCAACTGAAAGTGCATCAATTAGACATCTTTAGCTCAAGTTATGGTCCTTTGAAGAAGGCATGGTGATGAGCGGATAATTTATACGCTTTTTGGCATTGTTTTTAGTATATTTTTAATATATTTTTGTTAGTTTTTATTATGTTTTTATTAGTTTTTAATTAAAAATCACAATTCTGGACTTTACTATGAGTTTGTGTATTTTTCTGTGATTTTAGGTATTTTCTAGCTGAAATTGAGGGACCAGAGCAAAAATCTAATTCAGAAGCTGAAAAAGGACTGCAGATGCTGTTGGATTCTGACCTCCCTGCACTCAAAGTGGATTTTCTGGAGCTGCAGAAGCCCAATTGGCGCGATCTCAATTGCGTTGTAAAGTAGATATCCTGGGCTTTCCAGAAATATATAATAGTCCATACTTTTCCTGAGATTTGATGGCCCAAATAGGCGTTCCAAGTCAGCTCAAGAATTCTGGCGTTCAACTCCAAAACTGGCACAAAAGCTGGAGTTAAACGCCCAAACTGGCACAAAAGCTGGCGTTTAACTCCAAGAAAAGTTTCTACGCATGAAAGCTTCAATGCTCAGCCCAAGCACACACCAAGTGGGCCCGGAAGAAGATTTCTGCATTAATTACTGATTTCTGTAAACCCTAGGCTACTAGTTCTCTATAAATAGGACCTTTTACTATTGTATTTTAATCATCTTTGGACGTTTAGTCCCTAGACCTTGGGGGCTGGCCATTCAGCCATGCTTACACCATTATCACTTTTGTATTTTCAACGGTGGAGTTTCTACACACCATAGATTAAGGTGTGGAGCTCTGTTGTTCGTCATGTATTAATACAAAGTACTATTGTTTTTCTATTCAACTCAAGTCTATTTCTTCTCTAAGATGTTCATTCGCACCCATGAACATGATGAATGTGATGATTATGTGACACTCATCATCATTCTCACCTATGAACGTGTGACTAACAACCACTTCCGT
This sequence comes from Arachis ipaensis, assembly GCF_059453495.1. NCBI lineage: Eukaryota > Viridiplantae > Streptophyta > Magnoliopsida > Fabales > Fabaceae > Arachis > Arachis ipaensis. The sequence continues at coordinate 91,889,297 of NC_142435.1, forward strand.
TCTACATGAACAAGCTTGAATGCATATCTCTTGGGTTTCTGATCTAAGATTGGAACCTTCGTGTATAGGCTAGAATTATTGGCGGCCATTCCTGAGATCCGGAACGTCTAAACCTTGTCTGTGGTATTCTGAGTAGGATCTGGGAAGGGATGACTGTGACGAGTTTCAAACTCGCGATTGTTAGGCGTGTGACAGACGCAAAAGGATCAATGGATCCTATTCCGACATGATCGAGAACCGACAGATGATTAGCCGTGCGGTGACAGCACATTTGGAACGTTTTCACTGAGAGGACGGGAAGTATCCATTGACAATGGTGATGCCCAACATAAAGCTTGCCATGGAAGGGAGTATGAATGATTGGAAGAAGGCAATAGGAAAGCAGAGGTTCAAGAGGAATAAAGCATCTTCATACGCTTATCTGAAATTCCAACCAAAGAATTACATAAGTATCTCTATCTTTATTTTATGTTTTATTCATCTTTTAATTATCAATTCTTCATCACCATCTGAATTCGCCTGACTGAGATTTACAAGGTGACCATAGCTTGCTTCAAGCCGACAGTCTCCGTGGGATCGACCCTTACTCACGTAAGGTATTACTTGGACGACCCAGTGCACTTGCTGGTTAGTTGTGCGGAATTGTGACAAAGTGTGATTCACGTTTAAGAGCTCCAAGTCCTTTGGTGCCATTGTTGATGATCACAATTTCGTGCACCAAGTTTTTGGCGCTGTTGCCGGGGATTGTTCGAGTTTGGACAACTGACGGTTCATCTTGTTGCTTAGATTAGGTACTTTTCAGAATTATTAAGAATGAATTCTAGAGTTTCAAGGTGATGTTCTTATCATCACAAAAGCTGATTGATTCTCATCAATTTTGCTGTTGAATGTAATGTCCTTCTGAAGCTTGGCCAAACGTGTCTAATCTTTTTAGACTGAAGCTTTAGACTAACATTGCATGATTCTTGGAATTCTTATTAAAAGTTTTGATTCTCTTTATTTTCTTTTCCATATAAGTTTCGAAAATAACAAAAAAATTTATAAAATCATAAAAAGCAAAAATATTTTATGTTTCTTGTTTGAGTCTAGTATCAATTTTTAAGTTTAGTGTCAATTGCATTCTTCTTGAATTTTTCGAAAACATGCAATATGTTCTTCATTAATCTTCAAGTTGTTCTTGATGATTTCATTGCTCTTATCTTTAAATTCTCTTGTTTTGTGTGTTTTGTTGTTTCTCATGTGCATTCTAAATTTCTTAGTGTCTCCTATATGAAAATTTTTAAGTTTGGTGTCCTGCATGCATTGTTTATTTGATCTTAGTTGCAATTTTTATTGTTTCTCATCATTAAAAATTCAAAAATATTTTCAAAATTGTGTCTTTTCAAGTCAATAATACAGAGAATTGAAGATTCAGAACATTCAGCAGAGGAATCAAATAGAAAAAGCTGGGCGTTCAAAACGTCCAGTGAAGAAGGAAAATTGGCATTTAGACGCTAGCCAGGGTACCTGGCTGGGTGTTTAACGCCCAAAAAGTTAGGATTTTGGGCGTTAAACGCCAGAATGGATGCCATTCTGGTTGTTTAACATCAGGATGACACTAGAGGGAAGATTTTGTTTTTAATTCAAATTTTTTTCAAATCTTCATAATTTTTCAAAATCAAATCTTTTTCAAATCATATCTTTTCAATCATATCCTTTCAAAATCAATTTCTTTCCATTTTTTATTTTATTACTATTTTGGAAAATCCTTGCTACAATTAATAATTTAATTCAAGATTTTCTAGTTGTTACTTGCCTATTAAGAAAGGATCAAATTTTAAATTTTAAGAATCATATCTTTTAATTTCTTGTTAGTCAAGTAATCAACTTTAATTTTAAAACTTTCTCTTTTTAATTTGATTTTCAATCATATCTTCTCAATCATATCTTTTCAATCACATCTTTTCTCAAAATTAATTTTCAATCATATCTTTTTAATTTCTAATTTCAAAATCTTTTTTCAAAATCACTTTATGTCTTTCCCAAATTTTAGTTTTCGAAAATCATCAATCAAATTTTCAAAATTTCTTTTAATTATTTTAAAATCTTTTTAATTTATTTTCGAAAATTCTTTCCCTCTTCTCACATCCTCCTATTTAAAGGACTAACACTCTTCTTCAAGGTGCAATTCGAACTCCCTCGTTCTTTATATGTTCGAATTCTCTTCTATCTACCTCCTCCTTCTATTCTTCTTTTCCTCTGATACCTCAAGGAATCTCTATACTGTTTCATAGAGGATTTCCTACTTTCTTGTTCTCTTCTCTTTCATACGAGCAGGAACAAAGATAAAGGCATACTTGTTCAAGCTGATCCTGAACCTGAAAGGACCTTGAAGGGAAAGCTAAGAGAAGCTAAAGAACAATTCTCTTTAGAGGGCCTAACAGAGCTTTTCAAGGAAGAAGAAACCATGGCAACCGAAAACAACAATGCCAACAATGCAAGGAAGCTGCTTGGTAACTTTACTGCACCTACTCCCGACTTCTATGGGAGAAGTGATAAACCCCAATTTTGTGGTTTATCTTGTGCTTAATTTGGGGGATTTTATCACCTTTTCCCACATTTATTCAATGAAATAGCATGGTTTTGTAATTCTCCCTTGAATTGTGCTTAAATGTGAAAACATGCTTTTTAGGCCCTAAAATTGGTGATTTTAATTCACTTTAATTCCATTCGATGCCTTGATGTGTTTGTTGAGTGATTTCAGGTTCATAAGGCAAGTATTGGATGGAAGGATTGAAGCTTGGGCAAGGGGGGAGCAATTGTTTGGTAGTGTAGCATCATGTAGGTTAGTTTCTAGAGAGAGAAGCTCCCTCTTCTCTCTAGAATTAGGTTGGGTTATTCTCTTCTAGATTTAGGTTTAATTCATGCTTTGATTTACTTTTTCTCTACAATTTCTTGTTCCTCTACTCTTCATCTCTCTAATTTTGTATTTCATTTTAGTAATTGCTTACTTTGTTGTTGATGCACTTTTGTTCTTCCATTTTCCTTTAATGCAATTTATGATTCATGTTCTTTTATGATTGATTTGCTTTATTGTTGTTTAAATCCTTGCAATTGAGTAGTGTAGGTTTATATCCCTTGTAATTTTACTATGCTTTTCTTTTATGCCTTCCAAGTGTTTGATAAAATGCTTGGTTGGATTTTAGTGTAGATTTTGAGCATTCTTGGCTTGGAGAGAGTGATTAGGCAATCTTGAGTCATGAAAATCCAACTCATGTTGGTGATCTCGAGTTGTTAGCTAATATTGTTTTCATTGACGCTAATCTTTTGTTAATTAAATTAGTGAGTTGATTAGGACTTTTGGATTGGGATTAGCTAGTCTTGTTAGACTTTCTCCGAGTATGAGGATAACATGATACCTTCCTCTATCTTCGGGGATGACGTAATAAGATAAATTCTTGTTATTATTGTGGTATGATTGATTAATCTTGTTTGACTTTCTCCCTATTTGTTGGAGTTGACTAAATAAGATGAATTAATCATTGCATCACTAGGATAGAAAACCTATGATCTCAACACTTGCGAAGAATGTCTCTCTTCCTTACTTGTCTTCTTTAAATACCTGCATTATTTACTCTTCTTGTCATTTAAATTCTTGCCCCTTTATATTTTATTGTCCCTATATTAATCAAAACCCCCTTGTCCCCTCATAGCCAATAATCATTCACTTCATTGCAATTCCTCGTGAGATGACCCGGAGTCTAAATACTCTGGTTATTTCTTATTTGGGGATTGTTCTTTGTGACAACCTAAAAATTTAATTTGATACGAGAGTTGTTTGTTGGGTTGGATCTATACCTGCAATGCAAATATTTTGTGAAATTCCTTACCCACAACAATTTTTGTGTCAAATTAATGGCGCCGTTGCCGGGGAGTTGCAATGGTGTTATGTTATTGGTTATTGTATATATGTGAATATTGTGAATAGCTTGATTTTTGAATTGCTTGTTAGTTTTTGCTAGTTTTAGGACTTTGTTTCATTATTTCTTGTTAGCTTTTATTTCTTATTTTCACTTTTCACTATGAATTCTCACTTTGGCTATGAGTGCGATTACAACTATGTTGTAGGAAATAGGAACTTCAATGAGGATGTGTATCAAGGATGGGACAATCAAAGGTGGGAGGAGCCATATGCATATGATCAATCCTCATGGCAACAACCTCCACCAATGCACTATGAAGAAGAGCCATTCTACGATGCATATCAATCCAATGGCTATGGTGAATCACCTTGTGACTTTCAAGAACCACCACCATATGTCTATGAGCCATATCCCCAACATAACCCTCAACCATACTCACAAGCCCCTTCTTACCAACCATCTTCATATGACCCTAATCCATATCTATCCTACCAACAATCATATGAGCCATATGAACCACACATAGAACCACCACCACTCCAACATCAACATTTTCAAGAGCAACCCCCTCTATACTATTACCAAGATGAACCACCTCCAATACATGAAAACTTTCAACCACAAGATGAACTCTACTTTCCACCACAACTCTACCAAGAAGAACCACCTTCCAACTATAACACCTTTCCCCCAAATAATGAACTCTCTCTTCCACCATCACCTCCCGATAAAGCCTCTATGCTAGAATTAAGGGATCTTGGATCTCATATCTTAAGGCAACACGAGGAGGATGAAAAGCAATTTGAGGAGTTAAGAGCAAAAATGGCTATCATGGTAGAAGCCATTGGCAACATAGTCTCATCCCGCCTAAGCCTATGCGATCAAGGCACTTCCATTATGAAATGTGGAGAAGCAACCAAGGAGCTTAGTAAGGGAGTGAACTTAAAGCTCCAAGGTGAAGAAGAGGAGTTAAAATAAGTAATGCAACAAGAGGATGAGGTAGAGATTATTGAACAAGAGGAAGAAGTGGTTGAAGACTTAGGAGATGCGGAACCTCCTTGGGAATATAGAGTTGAAGAAAACCCATCCAAGATGATTGAAATTGATGCTAGGGAGGAAAGTGCACACCTTCCAAGGCATATTCCATATGAAGCCTTGAATGAGATAGAGCAAGAATTGAGTTCCCTTGGTGATGGAGATCAAGCATCAAGTCTTAGTGGTGAAGAATCCTTTGAGCATGAAGAACTTTCTCCCAAAGAGATGGAAAGTAATGTGGAGGTAAATCTCTCTTGTCCTCCCATTTGTGATTTGAGTAAAGGAAAATGTTTAGATAAAATTGTTGAACAAAGGATTGAAATTAAGATATCTTGTGGAGAGGTGGAAGTCCTTAGAAAAAGGAGGATGGGAATTGAATACGCCTTGTCAAGACCCTTGGAATCACCTTTGCCTAGGTTGCCATCTACACCTTCATTTGAGTGGATGAAACTCATTTCTATTATCTTTATTATCCCACTCGAATATGGCTTGCTTGAAACGGATGGTCAACTTAGGAAGCTTTGTGGGATGAAGCGTAAAAGAAAGATGTTTCGTGGTTGGCGTTGTAAGTCTAGGCTCATTATGATTGAAGCTTCAAGGAGTAAAGGTTGGACTAGTGCTCAATTAGATGGGTCTAGGAGGATAGTTTGGTACTTCCATGAGAATTCATCTCTCTTTCCACCCGGTGGAAACCACCATGATCAACTCAAGGACGGGTGTGAAAACAAAGTGTGGGATCCCAGATCGCACAAGGAAGATCAACTTTGGGAGCCTATGGTTTGTGAAGAACTCCATCAAAGCTTGGAGTTATTAACATTGAATGATGAAGCACAATGGAAGTCCAAGCATTGGTGGATGTTCAAGGATGGATTCAAGCACAAGCCACCTTGATGAAGAGCTCCCCATAAGTCCAACTTAAGGACAATAAACAAAAGTGCTAGGTGGAAGACACCCCACCATGGTAACATCTTTTTATTTTCTCTTTTGTACATATTGGTAAAATAGGTTTAATTTTATGTTTTGATTGGTTTATTAAGTCTGTTTGGTAGTTTGGTGTGTTAAATAAGGTTTTATGATGTTTTGGTAGTTGTTTAGAGGTTTGGAATGCTTGGTTTGGTGCAAAAACATAGAAAAATTTGAAAAATAGAGCACCACCCACGCGTGCGCGCACTCTACGCGTCGCGTGCATCAAGCATTTTTGACCATCCATGCGGATGCGCCATGCACGCGTACGCGTGGATTGAATTTTTCCACCCCTCCATACATTCACCCGAGAGTTGTGCCTGAAGTGTGCCAACTTGGTGCCCCAGGGCACGCGAACGCGTACCTTGCGCGTCCGCGTCGACTCTCTGCTTTGCCATGCACGCGTCCGCGCACTGCACGCGTACGCATCGCTTCCATTTCATCAATCCACGCTTACGCGCACATGACGCGCACGCGTGGATTGCCCTGTTTCATTCACCTTCTTTTCTTCTCCTCTTTCCATTTCTTCCCTTCTTCTCTTCTCTTTCCACCCTTCAGTCATCATCCAACACTACCAAGCATCATGTAACACCATTTCTTTTAATTAGTTAGTTGGTTTAATTTTTTTTTCCATTATAAGTGTTGGATTATTAATCTTGTTTACCATTTACTGCTGCTTATTACTAATGGGATGTTAGTTTAACATCATTTTTGTTATTGCCATTGTTGGATTCCTTTGTTTAGGTTGCAATTTATTACTTGGTCTTGAATTTTCATGTTTAACACTTTTGAATACCAAGTACTTGTTACATTGCCTTCATGCATCTTACCTCTTTGAATTGCATGTTTTGGCCACCATGCATTCATCATCTATTGTTAGGCAAATGTACATTATCAATGCATTTTTTTCTAGGATGCTTGTTCTAACTGATCATCACCTATTCATGCATTGAGATATAGGAATTGTGAATTTGGATTGAAAGCTTACCTAGTGACATATTTTTGAGCTCTGTAAAGCTTTGTGGGTCATGCTTGCTATATGATTGATTTCCACTTCTATCTTCTTTTTCCTAAGCTCCATAGTATCCATTTGTTTTACCTCTATGTCACTTAGGTGTTGCAATAACTTCAATATGTGTCATTGATTGTTGTGTGAGTTTTATATACCATTTTGTTCACTAAATTTACTTACACATCAATCAATGTCCATGCATTATCCAATTTCACAATTGCTTGATTTTTGCTTGAATGCTTTTATGCTTCTTCACTACTTGTTGGGTTGTTTTAACCTATGAGTCATTTAAGGTATCTCAAGCACACTAGAATGATTGAAATGCATGTTTTCTTTTGTGTAGTTGTGACATAACTTTTTGTACTAGTGTGTGTGTATTCTAAACCGCGCGCAATTTTAGAACCCACACACCTATCTTTCATCAATGTCACACCAATTCACTCACTCAATTCTAGTGATTTACCTCATTCCAACAATTCACGCTTCCTTGATTTTGTATTTTCTGATCTTCCGGTGTTTACTTTGTTTTTCATGACTGATGCACCAAAAGCAAAAATAGAAGCGGAAGGAAGTACACGCAGCAACCAGTTGACCTATCAGCTGAAGGTGGCAACTCGGAAAGTCGCCGTACTCCCTTGCTCATTTTTAGTGCACCGAGGATGGTGCAAACTTTTAAGTGTGGGGAGGTCGTCCGACCACTCGGCATTTTAGGTAACAAGTTTCTAATCCCAATACTTTTGGATTTCATTTTAGGATTCTTAGTTGCACTTTCTTATTTTGCATATGTATATAATAAGCTTAGTCAAAATCATGATATTTTCCAAGGATTTTATCTATAGGGCACCCCAATTGATTGAAAAAAAAAATTCTTTTTAGAACTTGCTTGGATTATATACTTTGTGGAACATGATTTTTGAGCTAAGAACACAAGCATGTGAGATTTGAGCCTAATTGTGTGGTTACATCATATATAACCACTTATTTTCATTCTTGTGTGCATTATTCTCTTCCTATGATTGTAATCTTTGATTTGTTTGATTCTATATGTCCATTATTTTGTGTATACATGCACTTATATGATTGAGGCCATTGTTCAAATAGCTCACTTACCCAAATAGCCTACCTTTTATCTTCCATTGTTAGCCAATTTTGAGCCTATGCTTAACCCATTTGTTCTTAATTGTAGCACATTACAAGCCTAAGTGAAAAACAATAAATATCCCTTAATTTGGATCTTTGATTAGCATAGGCTAGTGAGAGTGTTTATCATTTGATTTTGGGAGAGTTGGGAACATTGGGTAGAGATAAAAGTGTGTTTTTATAATTGTGTTGAAAATCTTGGGAATTGGGTACATGCTCATGTATTAATCATGTGTAAACCATATGCATTGATGTTCTTGTATATATTTTAGTTGAAAAGAAAAAAATAATAAAAAAAATGAGAAAAACAAAAATAATATATATATATATATATAAAGAATTACAATAAAAAGGGGACAAAAATGCCCCAAAGTTCAAAGTTCAATAAAAGTCAATGCATATGGGTGGTGATCAAAAAGAGAATGCATGAGTGTGTGAAAAAGTGAAGAATGGGTAGTTAGGTTTGTTTAGAATTGTATAGGTTGTCATAGGTTAGGTGAAAAGTTTAAGTTGATCAAAGATTCAAATTTCAAGCTCACTTGACCATATGCATCCTACCTTGACCCTAGCCCCATTACAACCTATGGGAAAGTCCTCATGATATTTGTATGCATGCATAAAGTAATTGTTGATTGTTAGATGAAAAACAAGTCTTGGAAAGCATGATTAGGGGAGAATTGAGTGAATCAACCCCATACACTTGAGTGACTAGAGCGGATACACATCCGGTGAGGGTTCGATTTCTCAATTACATGTTTCCACCCATGATCATCTCTTTTCTTGCAAGTTTGTAAAATCTTTTTAATAATTCAATTCAATTGTGGGTTGAGTGATCGCTATTGCCTTAGCCCTTGTGTTTGTATATGTATTCTTGGGAATTGATTTATTTTGACTAAGTGGATACATTCATGTAGATAGATTGCATATAGATAGATTGCATTTAATTAGCTTGCATTGAATAAATATTGATACCCCTTTGCTTATTTCTTGATTTTAGCCTGAGGACATACTTAGTTTAAGTGTGGGGAGATTTGATAAACCCCAATTTTGTGGTTTATCTTGTGCTTAATTTGGGGGATTTTATCACCTTTTCCCACATTTATTCAATGAAATAGCATGGTTTTGTAATTCTCCCTTGAATTGTGCTTAAATGTGAAAACATGCTTTTTAGGCCCTACAATTGGTGATTTTAATTCACTTTAATTCCATTTGATGCCTTGATGTATTTGTTGAGTGATTTCAGGTTCATAAGGCAAGTATTGGATGGAAGGAATGAAGAAAAAGCATGCAAAGTGGGAGAACTCATGAAGAAATGAAGGAACCGTAAAGCTGTCAAGCCTGACCTCTTCGTACTCAATTGACCATAACTTGAGCTACAGAGGTCCAAACGAGGCGGTTCTAGTTGCGTTGGAAAGCTAAAATCTGGGGCTTTGAAATGAAAGAAAATTTGTCATATGTTATTTCACGCTCAGGGGCGTGCATGCGCCATGTACGCGTGCGCGCCGATTCTGCCGTGGCCCACTAAGGTGAAATCGCCCCCAGCGATTTCTGAAGCACTTTGGGCCCAACCCAACTCATTTCTAATGCTATTTCATGCAGAATTTAAGTTTGGGCAAGGGGAGGGAGCAATTGTTTGGTAGTGTAGCATCATGTAGGTTAGTTTCTAGAGAGAGAAGCTCCCTCTTCTCTCTAGAATTAGGTTGGGTTAATCTCTTCCAGATTTAGGTTTAATTCATGCTTTGATTTACTTTTCCTCTAAAATTTCTTGTTCCTCTACTCTTCTTCTCTCTAATTTTGTATTTCATTTTAGTAATTGCTTACTTTGTTGTTGATGCACTTTTGTTCTTCCATTTTCCTTTAATGCAATTTATGATTCATGTTCTTTTATGATTGATTTGCTTTATTGTTGTTTAAATCCTTGCAATTGAGTAGTGTAGATTTATATTCCTTGTAATTTTACTATGCTTTCCTTTTATACCTTCCAAGTGTTTGATAAAATGCTTGATTGGATTTTAGTGTAGATTTTGAGCATTCTTGGCTTGGAGAGAGTGATTAGGCAATCTTGAGTCATGAAAACCCAACTCATGTTGGTGATCTAGAGTTGTTAGCTAATATTGTTTCCATTGACACTAATCTTTTGCTAATTAAATTAGTGAGTTGATTAGGACTTTTGGATTGAGATTAGCTAGTCTTGTTAGACTTTCTCCAAGTTTGAGGATAACATGATACCTTCCTCTATCTTCGGGGATGACGTAATAAGATAAATTCTTGTTATTATTGTGGTATGATTGATTAATCTTGTTTGACTTTCTCCCTATTTGTTGGAGTTGACTAAATAAGATGAATTAATCATTGCATGACTAGGATAGAAAACCTATGATCTCAACACTTGCCAAGAATGTCTCTCTTCCTTACTTGTCTTCTTTAAATACTTGCATGATTTACTCTTCTTGTCATTTAAATTCTTGCCCCTTTATATTTTATTGTCCCTATATAAATCAATACCCCCTTGTCCCCTCATAGCCAATAATCATTCACTTCATTGCAATTCCTCGTGAGACGACCTGGAGTCTAAATACTCCGGTTATTTCTTATTTGGGGATTGTTCTTTGTGACAACCTAAAAATTTAATTTGATACGAGAGTTGTTTGTTGGGTTGGATCTATACATGCAATGCAAATATTTTGTGAAATTCCTTACCCACAACAATTTTTGTGTCAAGAAGCATCTCAATCCCTTCCATTGGAGCAAACAACTTTGAGCATAAGCCTCAATTAGTTTCTCTAATGCAACAGAATTGCAAGTTTCATGGACTTCCATTGGAAGATCCTCATCAGTTCTTAGCTGAATTCTTGCAAATCTGTGACACTGTTAAGACCAATGGGGTTGACCCTAAAGTCTACAGACTTATGCTTTTTCCTTTCGCTGTAAGAGACAGAGCTAGGACATGGTTGGATTCACAACCTAAAGAAAGCCTGAACTCTTGGGAAAAGCTAGTCAATGCCTTCTTGGCAAAGTTCTTTCCACCTCAAAAATTGAGCAAGCTTAGAGTGGAAGTCTAAACCTTCAGACAGAAGGAAGGTGAATCCCTCTATGAAGCTTGGGAAAGATACAAGCAATTGATCAGAAGATGTCCTTCTGACATGCTTTCTAAATGGAGCATCATAGGTATTTTCTATGATGGTCTGTCTGAACTATCCAAGATGTCATTGGATAGCTCTGCTGGAGGATCTCTTTATCTGAAGAAGACGCCTACAGAAGCTCAAGAACTCATTAAAATGGTTGCAAATAACCAATTCATGTACACTTCTGAAAGGAATCCTGTGAATAATAGAATAACTCAGAAGAAAGGAGTTCTTGAGATTGATACTCTGAATGCCATATTGGCTCAGAATAAAATATTGACCCAAAAAGTCAATATGATTTCTCAGAGTCTATCTGGAATGCAAGCAGCAACAGGCAGTACTAAGGGAGCTTCCTTTGAAGAAGAAGCTTATGATCCTGAGAACCCAGCAATGGAAGAGGTGAATTACATGGGAGAACCCTATGGAAACACCTATAACCCTTCATGGAGAAATCATCCAAATCTCTCATGGAAGGATCAACAGAGACCTCAACAAGGTTTCAACAACAATAATGGTGGAAGAAACAAGTTTAGTAATAGCAAGCCTTTTCCATCATCTTCTCAGCAACAGACAGAGAATTCTAAGCAAAGCCACTCTGACTTATCAACGATTGTCTCTGATCTAATCAAAATCACTCAAAGTTTCATGACTGAAACAAAGTCCTCCATTAGAAATTTGGAGGCACAAGTGGGTCAGTTGAGTAAGAAAATTACTGAACTCCCTCCTAGTACTCTCCCAAGCAATACAGAAGAGAATCCAAAAAGAGAGTGCAAGGCCATAACCACAACCCACACGGCCAAACCTGGAGAGGAGGAAGAGGCAGTGATCTCCACTAAGGAAGACCTCAACGGACGTCCACTGACCTCCATGGAGTTCCCTAAAGAGGAACCATGGGAATCTGAGGCTCACACTGAGACCATAGAGATTCCAGTAAATTTACTTTTGCCATTCATGAGCTCGGATGAGTATTCCTCCTCTGAAGAGGATGAAGATGTTACTGAAGAGCAAGTTGCTAAGTACCTTGGAGCAATCATGAAGCTAAATGCCAAGTTGTTTAGTAATGAGACTTGGGAGGATGAACCTCCATTGCTCATCAAAGAACTGGATGACTTGACTAGGCAGAAATTACCTCTGAAGAGACAAGACCTTGGAAAATTCTCAATCCCTTGTACCATAGGCACCATGACCTTTGAGAAGGCTCTATGTGACCTAGGGTCAAGTATAAACCTTATGCCTCTCTCTGTAATGGAGAAGCTAGGGATCAATGAGGTACAAGCTGCAAGAATCTCACTGGAGATGGCAGACAATTCAAAGAAACAGGCTTATGGACTTGTAGAGGATGTCTTGGTAAAGGTTGAAGGCCACTACATCCCTGCTGACTTCATAATCCTAGAGACTGGGAAGTGTATGGATGAGCATCCTTGGCAGACCCTTCCTAGCCACAACAAACACTGTGATTGATGTTGATAGAGGAGAATTGATCATTCAAGTGAATGGAGACTCCCTTGTGTTTAAAGCTCAAGGATCTCCCTCTGTCACCATGGAGAGGAAGCATGAAGAACTTCTCTCAATACAGAGTCAAACAGAGCCCCCACAGTCAAACTCTAAGTTTGGTGTTGGGAGGCCACAACCAAACTTTAAGTTTGGTGTTGAACCCCCACATTCAAACTCTAAGTTTGGTGTTGGAGGTTCCAACATTGCTCTGAACATCTGTGAGGCTCCATGAGAGCCACTGTCAAGCTATTGACATTAAAGAAGTGCTTGTTGGGAGGCAACCCAATTTTTACTTATCTATGTTAAATTTCTATTTTCTATTTGTTATTTTATGCTTTCTGTAGGTTGATGATTATGTGAAGTCACAAAAATAATTGAAAAAGTAAAAACAGAAGAAAAAATAGAATGAAAAATAGAACACCCTGGAGGAGAAACTTACTGACGTTTAACGCTAGGAATAGGCAAGAAGCTGGCGTTAAACGCCAGAAATGGGCAGTAGCCTGGCGTTTAACGCCAGGATTGGCAGCAAAGGGCAGTTTTGCATACCACTTGGTGCAGGGATGAGAAATCCTTGACACCTCAGGATCTGTGGACCCCACAGGATCCCCACCTACCCCACCTCTCTCTCTCATCTTCAGCCATTCATCAATCACCTCAATACCTCTTCCCCAAAAAAAACCCCTCACCTATCAAATCCCACCATTCTCTTCACCACTCACATCCATCCTTCATAAAACCCCACCTAACCCACCATTCAAATTCAAACCACTTTCCCACCCAAACCCACCCATAATGGCCGAACCATACCCCCCTCTCCACTCCTATATAAACCCATCTTCACTCCTTCATTTTCACACAACCTAAACACTACTTCTCCCCTTTGGCCGAAACACAAAGCCCCCTCTATCTCCTCTATTTCTTCTTCTTCTACTCTCTTCTTTCTTCTTTTGCTCGAGGACGAGTGATGAGCGGATAATTTATACGCTTTTTGGCATTGTTTTTAGTATGATTTTAGTAGGATCTAGTTACTTTTAGGGATGTTTTCATTAGTTTTTATGTTAAATTCACATTTCTGGACTTTATTATGAGTTTGTGTGTTTTTCTGTGATTGCAGGTATTTTCTGCTGATGCTGTTGGATTCTGACCTCCCTGCACGCAAAGTGGATTTTCTGGAGCTACAGAACTCAAACTTGCGCGCTTCCAATTGTGTTGGAAAGTAGACATCCAGGGCTTTCCAGAAATGTATAATAGTCCATACTTTGGCCAATTTTAGACAACGTAAAAGGGCGTTGAACGCCAGTTCTATGCTGCTGTCTGGAGTTAAACGCCAGAAACAAGTCACAAACCAGAGTTGAACGCCAGAAATATGTTACAACCTGGCGTTCAACTCCAGAAAGAGCCTCTGCACGTGTAACATTCAAGCTCAGCCCAAGCACACACCAAGTGGGCCCCAGAAGTGGATTTATGCATCAATTACTTACTTCTGTAAACCCTAGTAACTAGTTTAGTATAAATAGAACTTTTTACTATTGTATTTTCATCTTTGGTCTCAGTTTTAATCTATTATTCATCTTAGGAGACTATTGATCACGTTTTGGGGGCTGGCCTCTCAGCCATGCCTGAACCTTTCACTTATGTATTTTTCAACGGTAGAGTTTCTGCACTCCATAGATTAAGGTGTGGAGCTCTGCTGTTCCTCAAGAATTAATGTAAAGTACTACTGTTTTCTATTCAATTCAACTTATTCCGCTTCTAAGATATTCATTCGCACTTCAACATGAATGTGATGAACGTGACAATCATCATCATTCCCTATGAATACGTGCCTGACAACCACTTCCGTTCTACCTTAGATTGAATGAGTATCTCTTAGATCTCTTAATCAGAATCTTCATGGTGTAAGCTAGATTGATGGCGGCATTCATGAGAATCCGGAAAGTCTAAACCTTGTCTGTGGTATTCCGAGTAGGATTCAGGGATTGAATGACTGTGACGAGCTTCAAACTCGCGAGTGCTGGGCGTAGTGACAGACGCAAAAGGAGGGTGAATCCTATTCCAACATGATCGAGAACCTCAGATGATTAGCCGTGCTGTGACAGAGCATTTGGACTATTTTCACAAGAGGATGTGATGTAGCCATTGACAACGGTGATGCCCTTACATAAAGCCAGCCATGGAAAGGAGTAAGATTGATTGGATGAAGACAGCAGGAAAGCAGAAGCTCAGAGGAACGAACGCATCTCCATACACTTATCTGAAATTATCACCAATGATATACATAAGTATTTCTATCTTTATCTTCTGTCTATTTATTATTAATTTTGAAAACTCCATAACCTTTGATATCCGCCTGACTGAGATTTACAAGGTGACCATAGCTTGCTTCAAACCAACAATCTTCGTGGGATCGACCCTTACTCACGTAAGGTTTATTACTTGGACGACCCAGTGCACTTGCTGGTTAGTTGTATCGAAGTTGTGAATGAAAAACGATTTATTAAGACGTGCGTACAGAGTTTCTGGCGCCGTTGCCTGGGATCACAATTTCGTGCACCAAGTTTTTGGCGCCGTTGCCGGGGATTGTTCGAGTTTGGACAACTGACGGTTCATCTTGTTGCTCAGATTTGGTAATTTTCTTTTTGTTTTATTTTCAAAAATTTTTCAAAAAAATCTTTCAAAAATTTCTCCTTTGTTTTCGAAAAAAATTTTAAAATAAAAATATTTTCAAAAATATATTTTTCTTCAGAATTTTTAAGAATGAATTCTAGTGTTTCATGAAGCATGTTGAAGCCTGGCTGGCTGTAAAGCCATGTCTAATTCTTTTGAATAGGGAATGTCAGGCGTGTCATGTCTGAGTTACATACTAAAGCTTGGCTGGCTATTAAGCCATGCCTGACCCTTTGATTGGAGCTTTAGACTAAAGAGCATAAGATTCCTGGAATTCATATTAAAAATTTTGGAATCCTTATTTTTCTTTTTCAAAATGATTTTCGAAAAAATTAAAAGAAAATACAAAAAAAAATCATAAAATCATAAAAATCAAAAAAATATTTTGTATTTCTTGTTTGAGTCTTTAGTCAAGTTGAAAGTTTGGTGTCAATTGCATATTCATCTTACATTTTTCGAAAAATCATGCATTCATAGTGTTCTTCATGATCTTCACGTTGTTCTTGGTAAGTCTTCTTGTTTGATCTTGATGTTTTCTTGTTTTGTGTCTTTTCTTGTCTTTCATATGCATTCTTGCATCCATAGAGTCTATACATGAAAAATTTCTAAGTTTGGTGTCTTGCATGTTTTCTTTGCATTAAAAATTTTTTCAAAAATATGTTCTTGATGTTCATCATAATCTTCAAAGTGTTCTTCGTGTTCATCTTGACATTCATAGCATTCTTGCATGCATGCATTGTTTTGATCCAAAATTTTCATGCATTGAGTCTTTTTCATGTTTTTCCCTCTCATCATTAAAAATTCAAAAATAAAAAAAAATATCTTTCCCTTTTTCACTCATAAATTTCGAAAATTTGAGTTGACTTTTTCAAAATTTTTTAAAATCTAGTTGTTTTTATGAGTCAAATCAAATTTTCAATTTAAAAATCTTATCTTTTTCAAAATCTTTTTCAAAAATCAAATATTTTTCATTTTTCTTATTTATTTTCGAAAATTATAAAAATATTTTTCAAAAATCTTTTTTTATTTTATCTCATAATTTTCGAAAATAACATCATCAATTAATGTTTTGATTCAAAAATTTCAAGTTTGTTACTTACTTGTTAAGAAAGATTCAAATTTTGAGTTCTAGAATCTTATCTTGTGATTTCTTGTGAATCAAGTCATGAATTGTGATTTTAAAAATTAAATCTTTTTCAAAACTAATTTCAATCATATCTTTTAAAAAATATCTCTTTATCTTATCTTTTTCAAAATTTGATTTTAAAATATCCTTTCTAACTTCTTATCCTCTTACCTCTTCAAAATTGAATTTCAAATTTGTTTCAACTAACTAACTAACTTTTTGTTTGTTTCTTATCTTTTTCAAAACTACCTAACTAACTCTCTCTCTCTAATTTTTGAAAATATCTTCCCTCTTTTTCAAAATTTCTTTTTAATTAACTAATTATTTTAACTTTTGATTTTAAAATTTCAAAAAAATCACTAACTCTTTTTCAAAAATTATTTTCGAAAATTCACTTCCCCCTCTCATCTTCTTCTATTTGTTTATTTATTTACTAACATCTCTTCCTCACTCACCAAAAATCCGAACCCCCTCTCTCTCTCTGAGTTCAGATTTTCTCTTCTTCTTTTCTTCTATTCACACAGGGACCTCTATACTGTGGTAAAAAGGATCCCTATTATTATTATTATTTTTCTGTCTCTCTTTTTCATATGAGCAGGAGCAAAGACAAGAACATTCTTGTTGAAGCAGATCCAGAACCTGAAAGGACTCTGAAGAGGAAACTAAGAGAAGCTAAATTACAACAATCCAGCAAGCACCTTTCAGAAACTTTCGAACAGGAAGAGGAGATGGCAGGCGAAAATAATAATAACGCAAGGAGAATGCTTGGTGACTTTACTGCACCTAATTCCAATTTACATGGAAGAAGCATCTCCATTCCTGCCATTGGAGCAAACAATTTTGAGCTGAAACCTCAATTAGTTCCTTTGATGCAGCAGAACTGCAAGTTTCGTGGACTTCCATCTGAAGATCCTTTTCAGTGCTTAACTGAATTCTTGTAGATATGTGATACTGTTAAGACTAATGGAGTAGATCCTGAAGTCTACAGGCTCATGATTTTCCCTTTTGCTGTAAGAGACAGAGCTAGAGTATGGTTGTACTCTCAACCTAAGGATAGCCTGAACTCTTGGGATAAGCTGGTCAAGGCTTTCTTAGCCAAGTTCTTTCCTCCTCAAAAGCTGAGTAAGCTTAGAGTGAATGTTCAGACTTTCAGACAGAAAGAAGGTGAATCCCTCTATGAAGCTTGGGAGAGATACAAAGGACTGACCAAAAAGTGTCCTTCTGACATGCTTTCAGAATGGACCATCCTGGACATATTCTATGATGGTCTGTCTGAATTAGCTAAAATATCATTGGATACCTCTGCAGATGGATCCATTCACTTAAAGAAAATGCCTGCAGAAGCTCAAGAACTCATTGACATGGTTGCCAACAACCAGTTCATGTACGCTTCTGAAAGGAATCCTGTGAATAATGGGACGCCTATGAAGAAGGGAGTTCTTAAAATTGATACTTTGAATGCTATATTGGCTCAGAATAAAATATTGACTCAGCAAGTCAATATGATTTCTCAGAGTCTGAATGGAATGCAAGCTGCATCCAGCAGTACTCAAGAGGCAGCTTCTGAAGAAGAAGCCTATGATCCTGAAAACCCTGCAATAGCAGAGGTAAATTACTTAGGTGAACCTTATGGAAACACCTATAACCCCTCATGGAGAAATCACCCAAATCTCTCATGGAAGGATCAACAAAAGCCTCAACAAGGCTTTAATAATGGTGGAAGAAATAGGTTTAACAATAGTAAACCTTTTCCATCATCCACTCAGCAACAGACAGAGAATTCTGAGTAGAATCCATCTAGCTTAGCAAATTTAGTCTCTGATCTATCTAAGGCCACTGTGAGATTCATGAATGAAATAAGATCCTCCATTAGAAATTTGGAAGCACAAGTGGGCCAGCTGAGTAAAAGGATCACTAAAATCCCTCCTAGTACTCTCCCAAGCAATATAGAAGAAAATCCAAAAGGAGAGTGCAAGGCCATTGACATAACCACCATGGCCGAACCTGTAAGGGAGGTTGAGGACGTGAATCCCAGTGAGGAAGACCTCCTGGGACGTCCAGTGATCAATAAGGAGTTTCCCTCTGAGGAACCAAGAGAATCTGAGACTCATCTAGAGACCATAGAGATTCCATTGAACCTCCTTATGCCATTCATGAGCTCTGATGAGTATTTCTCTTCTGAAGAGAATGAAGATGTTACTGAAGAGCAAACTGCCAAGTTTCTTGGTGCAATCATGAAGCTGAATGCCAAATTATTTGGTATTGAGACTTGGGAAGATGAACCTCCCTTGTTCACCAATGAACTAAGTGATCTGGATCAACTGAGATTGTCTCAGAAGAAACAGGATCCTGGAAAGTTCGTAATACCTTGTACCATAGGCAACATGATCTTTGAAAAGGCTCTGTGTGACCTTGGTTCAGGGATAAACCTCATGCCCCTCTCTGTAATATAGAAACTGGGAATCTATGGGGTACAAGCTGCTAAAATCTCATTAGAGATGGCAGACAATTCAAGAAAACAGGCTTATGGACAAGTAGAGGACGTGTTAGTAAAGGTTGAAGGCCTTTACATCCCTGCTGATTTCATAGTCCTAGATTCTGGAAAGGATGAGGATGAATTCATCATCCTTGGAAGACCCTTCCTAGCCACAGCAAGAGCTGTGATTGATGTTGACAGAAGTGAATTAGTCCTTCAATTGAATGGGGACTCCCTTGTGTTTACAACTTAAGGTTATCCTTCTGTAAACATGGAGAGGAAGCATAAAAAGCTTCTCTCAAAACAGAGTCAACCAGAGCCCCCACAGTCAAACTCTAAGTTTGGTGTTGGGAGGCCACAACTAAACTCTAAGTTTGGTGTTGAACTCCCATATCCAAACTCTAAGTTTGGTGTTGGGGAGTCTCAATAATGCTCTGAACATCTGTGAGGCTACATGAGAGCCCACTGTCAAGCTATTGACATTAAAGAAGCACTTATTGGGAGGAAACCCAATTTTTATTTATCTAATTCTATTTTTCTTGTTCTTTCATGTTTTATTAGGTTAATGATCATGTGGAGTCACAAAATAAATATAAAAATTGAAAAACGGAATCAAAAACAGCAGAAGAAAAATCACACCCTGGAGGAAGGCCTTACTGGCGTTTAAACGCCAGTAAGAAGCATCTGGCTGGCGTTCAATGCCAGAACAGAGCATGGTTCTGGTGCTGAACGCCCAAAATGGGCAGCATCTGGGTGTTTGAACGCCAGAATTGCACCCTGGAGAAGAGCTGGCACTGAATTGCATGGTTCTGGCGTTCAACGCCCAGAACAAGCACCAATCTGGCGCTGAACGCCCAGAGTTGTGTGCAAAGGCATTTTGCATGCCTAATTTGGTGCAAGGTTGTAAATCCTTGAACACCTCAGGATCTGTAGACCCCACAGGATCACCTCAGGATCTGTGGACCCCACAGGATCTCTACCTACCTCCACTCACTTCTTCTCACCCCTCTTTCACACAATCCCATAAACACTCATCCCAAAACTCTTCACTAATCACCTCAATCTCTCTTCCCTATCACCACTTCACCACTCACATCCATCCACTCTTCCCCATAAACCTACCTCATAAACACCACTGATGCACGAAATTGTGATGTCCAGGCTCGAACAATCCCTGGTAATGGCTCCAAAAACTTGGTGCTCTGATCTTAATTCATGATTGTCACAACTTCGATACAACTAACCAGCAAGTGCACTGGGTCGTCCAAGTAATACCTTACGTGAGTAAGGGTCGAATCCCACGGAGATTGTTGGTATGAAGCAAGCTATGGTCACCTTGCAAATCTCAGTTAGGCAGATATAAATTGATAATGGTGTTTTCAAATTTAATATAATAAAATAAGGATAGAAAGACTTATGTAATTCATTGGTAGGAATTTCAGATAAGCGAATGGAGATGCTTTTCATTCCTCTGAACCCCTGCTTTCCTGCTATCTTCATCCAATCAGTCTTACTCCTTTCCATGGCTGGCTTTATGCAAGGGCATCACCGTTGTCAGTGGCTACATCCCCTCCTCTCAGTGAATAATATGCTCACGCACCCTGTCACGGCACGGCTATTCATCTGTCGGTTCTCGATCATGCTGGAATAGGATTCACTCTCCTTTTGCGTCTGTCACTAACGCCCAACAATCGCGAGTTTGAAGCTCGTCACAGTCATTCAATCATTGAATCCTACTCAGAATACCACAGACAAGGTTTAGACCTTCCGGATTCTCTTGAATGCCGCCATCATTCTAGCTTACGCCACGAAGATTCTGGTTAGGAGATCTAAGAGATACTCATTCTAGCTTATTTCATGTAGAACAGAAGTTTTTGTCAGGCACGAGTTCATAAGGGAGAAGGATGATGAGCGTCACACATAATCATCACCTTCATCACGTTCTTGGGTGCGAATGGATATCTTAGAAGCGAAATAAGAAGAATTGAATAGAAAACAGTAGTACTTTGCATTAATCTTTGAGGAACAGCAGAGCTCCACACCTTAATCTATGGAGTGTAGAAACTCTACCGTTGAAAATACATAAGTGAAGGTCCAGGCATGGCCGAGATGGCCAGCCCCCTAAAACGTGATCAAAGGATCATAAGGTAATCCAAAGATGGTCTCCAAGACTTCTAATACAATAGTAAGAGGTCCTATTTATAATAAACTAGTCACTAGGGTTTACATGAGTAAGTAATTGATGAATAAATCCACTTCCGGGGCCCACTTGGTGTGTGTTTGGGCTGAGCCTGAGTGTTGCACGTGCAGAGGCCATTTGTGGAGTTGAACGCCAGTTTCTGTGCCAGTTTGGGCGTTCAACTCTGGTTTTGGATCCTTTTCTGGCGCTGGACGCCAGATTTGGGTAGAAAGCTGGCGTTGAACGCCAGTTTACGTCGTCTATTCTTGGCCAAAGTATGGACTATTATATATTGCTGGAAAGCCCTGGATGTCTACTTTCCAACGCAATTGGAAGCGCGCCATTTCGAGTTCTGTAGCTCCAGAAAATCCACTTTGAGTGCAGGGAGGTCAGAATCCAACAGCCTCAGCAGTCCTTCTTCAACCTCTGAATCTGATTTCTGCTCAAGTCCCTCAATTTCAGCCAGAAAATACCTGAAATCATAGAAAAACACACAAACTCATAGTAAAGTCCAGAAATGTGAATTTAACATAAAAACTAATGAAAACATCCCTAAAAGTAACTAGATCCTACTAAAAACATACTAAAAACAATGCCAAAAAGCGTATAAATTATCCGCTCATCACAACACCAAACTTAAATTGTTGCTTGTCCCCAAGCAACTGAAAATCAAATAGGATAAAAAGAAGAGAATATACTATAAATTCCAAACTATCAATGAAACATAGTTTCAATCATATGAGCGGGACTTATAGCTTTTTGCCTCTTGAATAGTTTTGGCATCTCACTTTATCCATTGAGGTTCAGAATGATTGGCATCTATAGGAACTTCAGATTTCGAATAGTGTTATTGACTCTCCTAGTTCAGTATGATGATTCTTGAACACAGCTTCTTTATGAGTCTTGGCCGTGGCCCTAAGCACTTTGTTTTCCAGTATTACTACCGGATACATCAATGCCACAGACACATAATTGGGTGAACCTTTTCAGATTGTGACTCAGCTTTGCTAAAGTCCCCAATTAGAGGTGTCCAGGGTTCTTAAGCACACTCTTTGTTTGCTTTGGACCTTGACTTTAACCGCTCAGTCTCAAGTTTTCACTTGACACCTACACGCCACAAGCACATGGTTAGGGACAGCTTGGTTTAGCCGCTTAGACCAGGATTTTATTCCTTTAGGCCCTCCTATCCACTGATACTCAAAGCCTTGGGATCCTTTTTATTTGCCCTTGCCTTTTGGTTTTAAGGGTTATTGGCTTTTTCTGCTTGATTTTTCTTTTTTTTTTTTCTCTTTTTTTTTCTATATATTTTTTTCGCATATTTTTTTGCTTTTTTTTTTTCTTTTTTTTTTTTTTCTGCAAGCTTTGTTCTTTGCTGCTTTTTCTTGCTTCAAGAATCATTTTTATGATTTTTCAGATTATCAAATAACATGTCTCCTAGTCATCATTCTTTCAATAGCCAACATATTTAACATTCTTAAACAACAACTTCAAAAGACATATGCACTGTTCAAGCATACATTCAGAAAACAAGAAGCATTGTCACCACATCAATATGATGAAACTAAGTTCAAGGATAAATTCGAAACTCATGTACTTCTTGTTCTTTTGAATTAAAACATTTTTCATTTAAGAGAGGTGATGGATTCATAGAACATTCATATCTTTAAGACAAAGTTACTAACTACTAATGATCATGTAATGAAGACACAAACATAGATAAGCACATAACATAGAAAACGAAAAACAGAGAAAGCAAGAACAAGGAATGAATCCACCTTAGTGATGGTGGCGTTTCCTTCTTGAGGAACCAATGATGTCCTTGAGCTCTTCTATGTCTCTTCCTTGTCTTTGTTGCTCCTCCCTCATTGCTTTTTGATCATCTTTTATTTCATGAAGCATGATGGAGTGCTCTTGATGTTCCACCCTTAGTTGTCCCATATTGGAACTTAATTCTTCTAGGGAGGTGTTGATGTGCTCCCAATAGTTTTGTGGAGGAAAGTGCATTTGAGGCATTTCCGGAATCTCATGGTGATGAGCTTCTTGCGCATCTTGAGCTCCATGACTGGGCTCTCTTGCTTGCTCCATCTTTTTCTTAGTGATGGGCTTTTCCTCTTTAATGAGGATATCTCCCTCTATGTCAATCCCAGCTGAATTGCATAGGTGGCAAATGAGGTGAGGAAAGGCTAACCTTGCCATAGTGGAGGACTTGTCAGCCACCTTGTAGAGTTCTTGAGGTATAATCTCATGAACTTCCACCTCTTCTCCAATCATGATGCTATGGATCATGATGGCCCGGTCTATAGTAACTTCAGACCGGTTGCTAGTGGGAATGATTGAGCATTGAATAAACTCCAACCATCCTCTAGCTATAGGCTTGAGGTCCAATCTTCTTAGTTGAACCGGCTTGCCTTTGGAGTCAATCTTCCATTGAGCTCCTTCTATACATATGTCCATAAGGACTTGGTCCAACCTTTGATCAAAGTTGACTCTCCTTGTGTAGGGGCGTGCGTTCTCTTCCATGTATGGCAAGTTGAACGCCAACCTCACATTCTCCGGACTAAAATCTAAGTATTTCCCCCGAACCATTGTAACATAGTTCTTTGGATCCGGGTTCTTACTTTGATCATGGTTCTTGGTGATCCATGCATTGGCATAGAACTCTTGAACCATTAGGATGCCGACTTGTTGGATGGGATTTGTTAGAACTTCCCAACCTCTTCTTTGAATTTCATGTCGGATCTCCGGATACTCATTTCTTTTGAGTTTAAAAGGGACCTCAGGGATCACCTTCTTCTTGGCCACAACATCATAGAAGTGGTCTTGATGGGCTTTGGAGATGAACCTTTCCATCTCCCATGACTCGGATGTGAAAGCATTTATCTTCCCTTTCTCTCTTCTAGAGGATTCTCCGGTCTTAGGTGCCATCAATGGTAATGGAAAAACAAAAAAGCTATGCTTTTACCACACCAAACTTAGAATATTGCTCGCCCTCGAGCAATAAACAAAAGAATAGAAGAAGAAGAAGAAGAATTATGGAGAGGGAGATGTGGTTTCGGCCAAGAGGAGTGTAGAGGGGTGTGTTGTGTGAAGTTGATGAAGAATGGAGGGCTTTATATAGGGTAGGGAGGGGGGGGTATTGGTTCGGCCATATGGGTGGTTTTGGGTGGGAAATTGGTTTTAAATTTTGAAGGTAGGTGGAGTTTATGAGATAGGTTTATGGGGAAGAGTGGATGGATGTGAGTGGTGAAGAGGTGATGGGGAAGAGAGTTTGAGGTAATTGGTGAAGGGTTTTTGGGGAAGAGTGTTTATGGGGTTGTGTGAAAGAGAGTGGTGAGAAGAGGTGAGTGGAGGTATGTGGGGATCCTGTAGGGTCCACAGATCCTGAGTGGATCCTGTGGGGTCCACAGATCCTGAGATGATCCTGTGGGGTCCACAGATCCTGAGGTGTCAAGGCATTTACATCCCTGCACCATTTAGGCATGTAAAAATGCCTTTGTACCCAACTCTGGGCGTTCAGCGCCAGGTTGGTGGCCATTTTGGGCGTTCAACGCCCATCTGTGTGCCATTTCTGGCGTTGAACGCCAGAACCATGCCTGTTCTGGCGTTCAGCGCCCAGAAGCTGCCCATTTTGGGCGTTCAGCGCCAGAACCATGCTCTGTTCTGGCGCTGAACGCCAGACAGATGCTCCTCCAGGGTGTGATTTTTCTTCTTCTGTTTTTGATTCCGTTTTCAATTTTTCTATTTCTTTTGTGACTCCACATGATCATGAACCTAAGAAAACATGAAAAACAATAAAAATAAGAATTAGATAAACATTGGGTTGCCTCCCAACAAGCGCTTCTTTAATGTCAATAGCTTGACAGTGGGCTCTCATGGAGCCTCACAGATGTGCAGAGCTTTGTTGAGACTCTCCAACACCAAACTTAGAGTTTGGATATGGGAGTTCAACACCAAACTTAGAGTTTGGTTGTGGCCTCCCAACACCAAACTTAGAGTTTGACTGTGGGGGCTCTGGTTGACTCTGCTTTGAGAGAAGCTTTTCAAGCTTCCTCTCCATGGTTGCAGAGGGAGATCCTTGAGTTTTGAATACAAGGGAGTTCTCATTCCATTGAAGGACTATTTCACCTCTGTCAACATCAATCACAGCTCTTGCTGTGGCCAGGAAAGGTCTTCCTAGGATGATGGATTCATCCTCTTCCTTTCCAGTATCCAGGACTATGAAATCAGTAGGTACGTAAAGGCCCTCAACCTTTACTAATACATCTTCTACTTGTCCATAAGCCTGTCTTCTTGAGATGTCTGCCATCTCTAGTGAGATTTTAGCAGCTTGCACCCCATAGATTCCCAGTTTCTCTACTACAGAGAGGGGCATGAGGTTTATTCCTGAACCAAGGTCACAAAGAGCTTTAAAGATCATGGTGCCTATGGTACAGGGTATTATGAACTTTCCAGGATCCTGTCTCTTCTGAGGCAATGTCAGTTGATCCAGATCACTTAGTTCATTGATGAACAAGGGAGGTTCAACTTCCCAAGCATCAATGCCAAACAATTTGGCATTCAGCTTCATGATTGCACCAAGAAACTTGGCAGTTTGCTCTTTAGTGACATCCTCATTCTCTTCAGAAGAGGAATACTCATCAGAGCTCATGAAGGGCATAAGGAGGTTCAATGGAATCTCTATGGTCTCTAGATGAGTCTCAGATTCCTTTGGTTCCTCAGAGGGAAGCTCCTTATTTACCACTGGACGTCCCAGGGGGTCTTCCTCCTTGGGATTCATGTCCTCTCCTCTCCTCACAGGTTCGGCCATGGCGCTTATGTCAATGGCCTTGCACTCTCCTTTTGGGTTCTATTCTGTATTGCTTGGGAGAGTACTAGGAGGGATTTCAATGATCCTTTTACTCAGCTGGCCCACTTGTGCTTCCAGATTTCTAATGGAAGACCTTGTTTCATTCATGAAACTTACAGTGGCCTTAGATAGATCAGAGACTAGATTTGCTAAATTAGAGGCATTTTGTTCAGAGTTCTCTTTCTGTTGCTGAGTTGATGATGGAAAAGGCTTGCTATTGCTAAACCTGTTTCTTCCACCATTATTAAAGCCTTGTTGGGGCTTTTGATCCTTCCATGGGAAATTTGGATGATTTCTCCATATTGAGTTATAGGTGTTTCCATAAGGTTCACCTAAGTAATTTACCTCTGCTATTGCAGGGTTCTCAGGATCATAAGCTTCTTCTTCAGAAGATGCCTCTTGAGTACTGTTGGATGCAGCTTGCATTCCATGCTGACTCTGAGAGATCATATTGACTTGCTGAGTCAATATTTTATTCTGAGCCAATATGGCATTCAGAGTATCAACCTCAAGAACTCCCTTCTTCATAGGCGTCCCATTACTCACAGGATTCCTTTCAGAAGTGTACATGAACTGGTTATTAGCAACCATGTCAATGAGTTCTTGAGCTTCTGCAGGCGTTTTCTTTAGGTGAATGGATCCACCTGTAGAAGTGTCCAGTGACATCTTTGATAGCTCAGATAAACCATCATAGAATATATCCAGGATGGTCCATTCTGAAAGCATGTCAGAAGGACACTTTTTGGTCAACTGTTTGTATCTTTCCCAAGCTTCATAGAGGGATTCACCTTCTTTCTGTCTGAAGGTTTGAACATCAGCTCTAAGCTTGCTCAGCTTTTGAGGAGGAAAGTACTTGGCTAAGAAAGCCGTGACCAGCTTATCCCAAGAGTTCAGGCTGTCTTTGGGTTGAGAATCCAACCATAATCTAGCTCTGTCTCTTACAGCAAAAGGGAAAAACATGAGCCTGTAGACTTCAGGATCTACTCCATTAGTCTTAACAGTATCACATATCTGCAAGAATTCAGTTAAGAACTGAAAAGGATCTTCAGATGGAAGTCCATGAAACTTGCAGTTCTGCCGCATTAGAGAAACTAATTGAGGTTTCAGCTCAAAGTTGTTTGCTCCAATGGCAGGAATGGAGATGCTTCTTCCATGTAAACTGGAATTAGGTGCAGTAAAGTCACCAAGCATCTTCCTTACATTATCATTATTTTCGGCTGCCATCTCCTCTGCCTGTTCGAAAATTTCTGAAAGGGTATCTCTAGATTGTTGTATTTTAGCTTCTCTTAATTTTCTCTTCAGAGTCCTTTCAGGTTCTGGATCTGCTTCCACAAGAATGTTCTTATCCTTGCTCCTGCTCATATGACAAAGAAGAAGGCACAGAAAAGTGACAATAATAATAGAGATCCTTTATACCACTGTATAGGGATCCCTTTGTGAGTGGAAGAACAGAGGGGGAGACAAAGAATGTAATGTAATGGAAGAAACACAACTGTGAGGAGGCTTTGAGATGTGAGATGAGATGTTAGGATATGAATGAATAAATAGAATAAGATGGGAGAGGGAGAATTTTCGAAAATATTTTTGAAAAAGAGTTAGTGATTTTCGAAAATGGTTTTTGAAAAATGTTAGTATTTTTTTTCGAAATTTTTTTTAAATAAAAAATAAAAATAATTAGTTAATAAAAAAGAAATTTTTGAAAAAGAGGGAAGATATTTTCGAAAATTAGAGAGAGAGAGTTAGTTAGGTAGTTTTGAAAACGTTAAGAAACAAACAAAAAGTTAGTTAGTTAGTTGAAACAAATTTTGAAAAGATAAGAAGTTAGGAGGTTAGAAAAGATATTTTGAAAAGATATTTTTGAAAAAGATAAGATAAGAAGATATTTTTGAAAAGATATGATTGAAATTAGTTTTAAAAAAGATTTGATTTTTAAAATCACAATTAATGACTTGATTCATAAGAAATCACAAGATATGATTCTAGAACTTAAAGTTTGAATCTTTCTTAACAAGCAAGTAACAAACTTCAAATTTTTGAATCAAAACATTAATTGATTATGTTATTTTCGAAAATTTGGTCTAAAAATAAGAAAAAGATTTTTGAAAAATATTTTTGGAATTTTCGAAAATAACTAAGAATTTTGAAAAAGATTTGATTTTTGAAAAAGATTTTGAAAAAGATAAGATTTTCAAATTGAAAATTTGATTTGACTCATAAGAAACAACTTGATTTTTTAAAAATTTTTGAAAAAGTCAACTCAAATTTTCGAATTTGATGAGAGAAAAAGGGAAAGATATTTTTTTGATTTTTGAAATTTTTATGAAAAACATGAAAATTATGCAATGCATGAAATTTTTAGATCAAAACAATGAATGCATGCAAGAATGCTATGAATGTCAAGATGAACACCAAGAACACTATGAATATCAAGATTAACATCATAGACACAATTTTGAAAAATTTTTAATGCAAAGAAAACATGCAAGACACCAAACTTAGAATTCTTTAATGCTTAGACACTAAGAATTCAAGAATGCATATGATAAACATGAAAAGACACAAAACAAAAAATCATCAAGATCAAACAAGAAGACTTACCAAGAACAACTTGAAGATCATGAAGAACATTATGAATGCATGATATTTTCGAAAAAATGCTAGATGCACATGCAAATGACACCAAACTTATGATATGACTCAAGACTCAAACAAGAAACAGAAAAATATTTTTGATTTTTATGATTTTCTAAATTTTTTGGATTTTTTTGAAAATTATATGAAAAAGAAAAAGAAAAATTAAGGATTCCAAAATTTTTAACATGAATTCCAGGAATCTTGCATTCTTAGTCTAAAGCTTCAGTCCAGGAATTAGACATGGCTCACTAGCCAGCCAAGCTTTCAATGAAAGCTCCGGTCCAAAACACTAGACATGGCCAATGGCCAGCCAAGCTTCAGCATGTAATTCAGACATGACACGCCTGACATATCCTACAGTCGTGTAACAACTGATGGTTGGAAGCCTCAGTCCAAAGGAATTTAGACATGGCTTTACAGCCAGCCAGGCTTCACATGCTTCATGAAACACTAGAATTCATTCTTAAAAATTTTGAATAAAAATTTTTTTTAAAACATTTTTATTATTTTCGAAAACAGATGAGAAAGTTTTGAAAATATTTTTGAAAAGAAAACAAAAAGAAAATTACCTAATCTGAGCAACAGGATGAACCGTCAGTTGTCCAAACTCAAACAATCCCCGGCAACGGCGCCAAAAACTTGATGCACGAAATTGTGATGTCCAGGCTCGAACAATCCCTGGTAATGGCTCCAAAAACTTGGTGCTCTGATCTTAATTCATGATTGTCACAACTTCGATACAACTAACCAGCAAGTGCACTGGGTCGTCCAAGTAATACCTTACGTGAGTAAGGGTCGAATCCCACGGAGATTGTTGGTATGAAGCAAGCTATGGTCACCTTGCAAATCTCAGTTAGGCAGATATAAATTGATAATGGTGTTTTCGAATTTAATATAATAAAATAGGGATAGAAAGACTTATGTAATTCATTGGTAGGAATTTCAGATAAGCGAATGGAGATGCTTTTCGTTCCTCTGAACCCCTGCTTTCCTGCTATCTTCATCCAATCAGTCTTACTCCTTTCCATGGCTGGCTTTATGCAAGGGCATCACCGTTGTCAGTGGCTACATCCCCTCCTCTCAGTGAATAATATGCTCACGCACCCTGTCACGGCACGGCTATTCATCTATCGGTTCTCGATCATGCTGGAATAGGATTCACCCTCCTTTTGCGTCTGTCACTAACGCCCAACAATCGCGAGTTTGAAGCTCGTCACAGTCATTCAATCATTGAATCCTACTCAGAATACCACAGACAAGGTTTAGACCTTCCGGATTCTCTTGAATGCCGCCATCATTCTAGCTTACGCCACGAAGATTCAGGTTAGGAGATCTAAGAGATACTCATTCTAGCTTATTTCATGTAGAACAGAAGTGTTTGTCAGGCACGCGTTCATAAGGGAGAAGGATGATGAGCGTCACACATAATCATCACCTTCATCACGTTCTTGGGTGCGAATGGATATCTTAGAAGCAAAATAAGAAGAATTGAATTGAAAACAGTAGTACTTTACATTAATCTTTGAGGAACAGCAGAGCTCCACACCTTAATCTATGGAGTGTAGAAACTCTACCGTTGAAAATACATAAGTGAAGGTCCAGGCATGGCCGAGATGGCCAGCCCCCTAAAACGTGATCAAAGGATCATAAGGTAATCCAAAGATGGTCTCCAAGACTTCTAATACAATAGTAAGAGGTCCTATTTATAATAAACTAGTCACTAGGGTTTACATGAGTAAGTAATTGATGAATAAATCCACTTCCGGGGCCCACTTGGTGTGTGTTTGGGCTGAGCCTGAGTGTTGCACGTGCAGAGGCCATTTGTGGAGTTGAACGCCAGTTTCTGTGCCAGTTTGGGCGTTCAACTCTGGTTTTGGATCCTTTTCTGGCGCTGGACGCCAGATTTGGGTAGAAAGCTGGCGTTGAACGCCAGTTTACATCGTCTATTCTTGGCCAAAGTATGGACTATTATATATTGCTGGAAAGCCCTGGATGTCTACTTTCTAACGCAATTGGAAGCGCGCCATTTCGAGTTCTGTAGCTCCAGAAAATTTACTTTGAGTGCAGGGAGGTCAGAATCCAACAGCCTCAGCAGTCCTTCTTCAACCTCTGAATCTGATTTCTGCTCAAGTCCCTCAATTTCAGCCAGAAAATACCTGAAATCATAGAAAAACACACAAACTCATAGTAAAGTCCAGAAATGTGAATTTAACATAAAAACTAATGAAAACATCCCTAAAAGTAACTAGATCCTACTAAAAACATACTAAAAACAATGCCAAAAAGCGTATAAATTATCCGCTCATCAACCACCTACCTTCAAAATTCAAAATCAATTTCCCACCCAAACCCACCCTATATGGCCGAAACCTTACCCCCTCCCTTCCCTATATATAGCCCTCCATTCCTCCTCATTTTCACACAACACAACCCTCTCTTCCCCTTCTTGGCCGAAACACATCTCTCTCCCTCTCATCTATTTCTTCTTCTTCTTCTTCATCTCTTCTTTCTTCTCTTGCTCGAGGGCGAGCAATATTTTAAGTTTGGTGTGGTAAAAGCATAAGCTTTTTGTTTTTCCATTACCATTGATGGCACCTAAGACTGGAGAATCCTCTAGAAAAGGGAAAGGGAAGACAAAAGCTTCCACCTCCGAGTCATGGGAGATGGAAAGATTCATCTCCAAAGCTCATCAAGACCACTTCTATGATGTTGTGGTCAAGAAGAAGGTGATCCCTGAGGTCCCTTTCAAACTCAAAAGAAATGAGTATCCGGAGATCCGACATGAAATCCAAAGAAGAGGTTGGGAAGTTCTAACAAACCCCATCCAACAAGTCGGCATCCTAATGGTTCAAGAGTTCTATGCCAATGCATGGATCACTAGGAACCATGATCAAAGTAAGAACCTGAATCCAAAGAATTATATTACAATGGTTCGGGGGAAATACTTAGATTTTAGTCTGGAGAATGTAAGGTTGGCGTTCAACTTGCCTATGATGCAAGGAGATGCATGCCCCTACACTAGAAGGGTCAACTTTAATCAAAGGTTGGAGCATGTCCTCATGGACATATGTGTGGAAGGAGCTCAATGGATGATTGACTCCGAAGGCAAGCCGGTTCAATTAAGAAGACTAGACCTCAAGCCTGTGGCTAGAGGATGGTTGGAGTTCATCCAACGCTCCATCATCCCCACTAGCAACCGATCTGAAGTTACTGTGGATCGGGCCATCATGATCCATAGCATCATGATTGGAGAGGAAGTAGAAGTTCATGAAGTCATCTCCCTTGAACTCTACAAAATAGCCGAAAAGCCCTCTCCTGGGGCAAGGCTAGCTTTTCCTCATCTTATTTGCCATCTATGTTACTCAGCTGGAGCTTCCATAGAAGGAGACATTCCCATCGAGGAAGAAAAGCCCATCACTAAGAAAAGGATGGAGCAAGCAAGAGAGCCCATTCATGGATCTCAAGAGACGCATGAAGCTCATCACCATGAGATCCCGGAAATGCCTCAAATGCATTTTCCTCCACAAAACTATTGGGAGCAAATCAACACCTCCCTAGGAGAACTAAGTTCCAACATGGGACAATTAAGGGTGAAACATCAAGAGCACTCCATCATCCTTCATGAAATTAGAGAAGATCAAAAATCAATGAGGGAGGAGCAACAAAGACAAGGAAGAGATATAGAAGAGCTCAAGGACATCATTGGTTCCTCAAGAAGGAAACACCACCATCACTAAGGTGGACTCATTCCTTGTTCTTACATTCTCTGTTTTTCGTTTTCTATGTTAAGTGCTTATCTATGTTTGTGTCTTATTACATGATCATTAGTAGTTAGTAACTATGTCTTAAAGTTATGAATGTCCTATGAATCCATTACCTCTCTTAAATGAAAACTATTTTAATTCAAAAGAACAAGAAGTACATGAGTTTCGAATTTATCCTTAAACTTAGTTTAATTATATTGATGTGGTGACAATGCTTCTTGTTTTCTGAATGAATGCTTGAACAGTGCATATGAATTTTGAAGTTGTTGTTTAAGAATGTTAAATATGTTGGCTCTTGAAAGAGTGATGATAAGGAGACATGTTATTTGAATATCTGAAAAATCATAAAAATGATACTTGAAGCAACAAAAAGCAGCAAAGAACAAAGCTTGCAGAAAAAAAAAAGAAAAAAAAAATATAGGCGAAAAAAAAATAAAAAACAAAAAAAGAGAGAAAAAGCAAGCAGAAAAAGCCAAAAGCTCTTAAAACCAAGAGGCAAGAGCAAAAAGCCAATAACCCTTAAAACCAAAAGGCAAGGGTAATAAAAAGAATCCCAAGGCTTTGAGCATCAGTGGATAGGAGGGCCTAAAGGAATAAAATCCTGGCCTAAGCGGCTAAACCAAGCTGTCCCTAACTATGTGCTTGTGGCGTGAAGGTGTCAAGTGAAAACTTGAGACTGAGCGGTTAAAGTCAAGGTCCAAAGCAAAAGAAGAGTGTGCTTAAGAACCCTGGACACCTCTAATTGGGGACTTTAGCAAAGCTGAGTCACAATCTGAAAAGGTTCACCCAATTATGTGTCTGTGGCATTTATGTATCCGGTGGTAATACTGGAAAACAAAGTGCTTAGGGCCACGGCCAAGACTCATAAAATAGCTGTGTTCAAGAATCATCATACTGAACTAGGAGAATCAATAACACTGTCTGAACTCTGAGTTCCTATAGATGCCAATCATTCTGAACTTCAATGGATAAAGTGAGATGCCAAAACTATTCAAGAGGAAAAAAGCTACAAGTCCCACTCATCTAATTGGAGCCATGATTCATTGATAGTTTGGAATTTATAGTATATTCTCTTCTTTTTATCCTATTTGATTTTCAGTTGCTTGGGGACAAGCAACAATTTAAGTTTGGTGTTGTGATGAGCGGATAATTTATACGCTTTTTAGCATTGTTTTTAGTATGATTTTAGTATGATCTAGTTACTTTTAGGGATGTTTTCATTAGTTTTTATGTTAAATTCACATTTCTGGACTTTACTATGAGTTTGTGTGTTTTTCTATGATTTCAGGTATTTTCTGGCTGAAATTGAGGGACTTGAGCAAAAATCAGATTCAGAGGTTGAAGAAGGACTGCTGATGCTGTTGGATTTAGACCTCCCTGCACTCAAAGTGGATTTTCTGGAGCTATAGAACTCAAAATGGCGCGCTTCCAATTGCGTTGGAAAGTATACATCTAGGGCTTTCCAGAAATGTATAATAGTCCCTACTTTGACCGTATGACGTAAAAGGGCGTTGAACGCCAGTTCTACGCTGCTGTCTGGAGTTAAACGCCAGAAACAAGTCACCAACCAGAGTTGAACGTCAAAAATACGTTACAACCTGGCGTTCAACTCCAGAAAGAGCCTCTGCACGTGTAACATTCAAGCTCAGCCCAAGCACACACCAAGTGGGCCCCGGAAGTGGATTTATGCATCAATTACTTACTTCTGTAAACCCTAGTAACTAGTTTAGTATAAATAGAACTTTTTACTATTGTATTTTCATCTTTGGTCTCAGTTTTAATCTATTATTCATCTTAGGAGACTATTGATCACGTTTTGGGGGCTGGCCTCTCGGCCATGCCTGAACCTTTCACTTATGTATTTTTCAACGGTAGAGTTTCTGCACTCCATAGATTAAGGTGTGGAGCTCTGCTGTTCCTCAAGAATTAATGAAAAGTACTACTATTTTCTATTCAATTCAACTTATTCCGCTTTTAAGATATTCATTCGCACTTCAACATGAATGTGATGAACGTGACAATCATCATCATTCCCTATGAACGCGTGCCTGACAACCACTTCCGTTCTACCTTAGATTGAATGAGTATCTCTTAGATCTCTTAATCAGAATCTTCATGGTGTAAGCTAGATTGATGGCGGCATTCATGAGAATCCGGAAAGTCTAAACCTTGTCTGTGGTATTCTGAGTAGGATTCAGGGATTGAATGACTGTGACGAGCTTCAAACTCGCGAGTGCTGGGCGTAGTGACAGACGCAAAAGGAGGGTGAATCCTATTCCAGCATGATCGAGAACCTCAGATGATTAGCCGTGCTGTGACAGAGCATTTGGACCATTTTCACAAGAAGATGGGATCTAGCCATTGACAACGGTGATGCCCTTACATAAAGCCAGCCATGAAAAGGAGTAAGATTGATTGGATGAAGACAGCAGGAAAGCAGAAGCTCAGAGGAACGAACGCATCTCGATACACTTATCTAAAATTCTCACCAATGATATACATAAGTATTTCTATCTTTATCTTCTGTCTATTTATTATTAATTTTGAAAACTCCATAACCTTTGATATCCGCCTGATTGAGATTTACAAGGTGACCAAAGCTTGCTTCAAACCAACAATCTCCGTGGGATCGACCCTTACTCACGTAAGGTTTATTACTTGGATGACCCAGTGCACTTGCTGGTTAGTTGTATCGAAGTTGTGAATGAAAAACGATTTATCAAGACGTGCGTACATAGTTTCTGGCGCCGTTGCCTGAGATCACAACTTCGTGCAACAACGAGCAACCTTCTAAGTTTGGTGTGGTAAAAGCTAAAGCTTTTTTTGTTTTTCCATAACCATTAATGGCACCAAAGACCGGAGAAACCTCTAGAAAGAGGAAAGGGAAGGCAAAAGCTTCCACCTCCGAGTCATGGGAGATGGAGAGATTCCTCTCAAGGGTGCATCAAGACCACTTCTATGAAGTTGTGGCCAAGAAGAAGGTGATCCCCGAGGTCCCTTTTTTAAAAGGGCGAATATCCTGAGATCCGACATGAGATTCGAAGAGGTTGGGAAGTTCTCACCAGCCCCATTCAACAAGTCAGAATCTTAATGGTTCAAGAGTTCTATGCCAATGCATGGATCACCAAGAACCATGATCAAAGCGTGAACCCAGACCCTAAGAATTGGCTTACAATGGTCCGAGGGAAATACTTAGACTTTAGTCCGGAAAATGTAAGGTTGGCATTCAACTTGCCCATGATGCAAGGAGATGCACCACCCATACACTAGAAGGGTCAACTTTGATCAAAGGTTGGACCAAGTCCTCATGGACATATGTGAAGAGGGCGTTCAATGGAAGAGAGATTCAAGAGGGAAGCCGGTTCAACTAAGAAGGCATGACCTCAAGCCCGTGGCTAGGGGATGGTTGGAGTTCATCCAATGCTCAATCATTCCCACTAGCAACCGGTCTGAAGTTACTATAGACCGGGCTATCAAGATTCATAGCATCATGATTAGAGAGGAAGTAGAAGTTCATGAGGTTATATCCCAAGAACTCTACAAGGTGGCGGACAAGTCCTCTACTATGGCAAGGTTAGCCTTTCCTCATCTCATTTGTCACCTCTGCAATTCAGCTGGAATTGACATAGAGGAAGATATCCTCATTGATGAGGAAAAGCCCATCACTAAGGAAAGGATGGAGTAAACAAGAGATCCCACTCATGGACAAGAGCATGAGGAATTTCCTCATCATGAAATCCCTGAGATGCCTCAAGGGATGCATTTTTCTCCACAAAACTATTGGGAGCAAATCAACACTTCCCTAGGAGAATTAAGTTCCAACATGGGACAACTAAGGGTGGAGCACCAAGAGCACTCCATCCTCCTCCATGAAATTAGAGAAGACCAAAGAACCATGAGAGAGGAGCAACAAAGGCAAGGAAGAAACATTGAGGAGCTCAAGCACTCCATAAGATCTTCAAGAGGAAGAACAAGCCGCCATCACTAAGGTGGACCCGTTCTTTAATTTCCTTGTTCTTTATTTTCTATTTTTCGAAAATTGTGCTTTATGTTTATTTATGTTTGTGTCTTTATTACAAGATCATTAGTGTCTTAGTGTCTATGCCTTAAAGCTATGAAAATGAATTCATCACCTTTCTTAAAAGAAAAATGTTTTTAACTGAAAAAGAAAAAGAAGTGCATGAATTTCAAATTTTAAAACAGTTTAATTATTTTGATGTGGTGGCAATACTATTGTTTTTCTGAATGAATGCTTGAACAGTGCATATTTTTTAATTTGATTGTT
Organism: Arachis ipaensis; assembly: GCF_059453495.1. NCBI lineage: Eukaryota > Viridiplantae > Streptophyta > Magnoliopsida > Fabales > Fabaceae > Arachis > Arachis ipaensis. The sequence goes on from NC_142435.1 coordinate 91,925,945, forward strand.
TATGAATGTTAAAATTGTTGGCTCTTGAAAGAATGATGGGAAAAGGAGAAATGTTGTTGATAATCTGAAAAATCATAAAAATGATTCTTGAAGCAAGAAAAAGCAGTGAAAAGCTTGCAGAAAAAAAAAAGAGAAAAGAAAAGCAAGCAGAAAAGGCCAATACCCCTTTAAACCAAAAGGCAAGGGTGATAAAAAGGATCCAAGGCTTTGAGCATCAGTGGATAGGAGGGCCCACAGGAATAAAATCCTGGCCTAAGCGGCTAAACGAAGCTGTCCCTAACCATGTGCTTGTGGTGTGAAGGTGTCAAGTGAAAACTTGAGACTGAGCGGTTAAAGTCGAGAGCCAAAGCAAAAAGAAGAGTGTGCTTAAGAACCCTGGACACCTCTAATTGGGGACTCTAGCAAAGCTAAGTCACAATCTGAAAAGGTTCACCCAGTTATGTGTCTGTGGCATTTATGTATCCGGTGGTAATACTGGAAAACAAAGTGCTTAGGGCCACGACCAAGACTCATAAAGTAGCTGTGTTCAAGAATCAACATACTTAACTAGGAGAATCAATAACAATATATGGATTCTGAGTTCCCATAGATGCCAATCATTCTGAACTTCAAGGAATAAAGTGAGATGCCAAAACTGTTCAGAAGCAAAAAGCTAAAAGCCCCGCTCATCTAATTAATACTGATCTTCATAGATGTTTTTGGAATTCATTGTATATTCTCTTCTTTTTATCCTATTTGATTTTCAGTTTCTTGGGGACAAGCAACAATTTAAGTTTGGTGTTGTGATGAGCGGATAATTTATACGCTTTTTGGCATTGTTTTTAGTATGTTTTTAATATATTTTAGTTAGTTTTTATTATGTTTTTAATAATTTTTAATTAAAAATCACAATTCTGGACTTTACTATGAGTTTGTGTGTTTTTCTGTGATTTCAGGTATTTTTTGGCTGAAATTGAGGGACCTGAGTAAAAATCTGATTCAGAGGCTGAAAAAGGACTGCAGATGCTGTTGGATTCTGACCTCCCTTCACTCAAAGTAGATTTTCTGAAGCTACAGAAGCCCAATTGGCACGCTCTTAATTGAGTTGGAAACTAGACATCCTGGGCTTTCCAGCAATATATAATAGTCCATACTTTGCCCGAGATTTAATGGCCTAAACAGGCGTTCCAAGTCAGCTCAAGAATTCTGGCGTTTAACTCCAAAATTGGCACAAAAGCTGGAGTTAAACGCCCAAACTGGCACAAAAGCTGGTGTTTAACTCCAAGAAAATCTCTACACATGGAAGCTTCAATGTTCAGTCCAAGCACACACCAAGTGGGCCCAGAAGAAGATTTCTGCATTAATTACTGATTTCTGTAAACCCTAGGCTACTAGTTCTCTATAAATAGGACCTTTTACTATTGTATTTTAATCATCTTTGGACGTTTAGTCCCTAGACCTTGGGGGCTGGCCATTCGGCCATGCTTACACCATTATCACTTTTGTATTTTCAACGGTGGAGTTTCTACACACCATAGATTAAGGTGTGGAGCTCTGTTGTTCGTCATGTATTAATACAAAGTACTATTGTTTTTCTATTCAACTCAAGTCTATTTCTTCTCTAAGATGTTCATTCGCACCCAAGAACATGATGAATGTGATGATTATGTGACACTCATCATCATTTTCACCTATGAACGTGTGACTGACAACCACTTCCGTTCTACATGAACAAGCTTGAATGCATATCTCTTGGGTTTCTGATCTAAGATTGGAACCTTCGTGGTATAGGCTAGAATTATTGGCGGCCATTCCTGAGATTCGGAATGTCTAAACCTTGTCTGTGGTATTCTGAGTAGGATCTAGGAAGGGATGACTGTGACGAGCTTCAAACTCGCGATGGTTGAGCGTGTGACAGACGCAAAAGGATCAATGGATCCTATTCCGACATGACCGAGAACCGACAGATGAGTAGTCGTGCGGTGACAGCGCATTTGGAATGTTTTCACTAAGAGGACGGGAAGTAGCCGTTGACAACGGTGATACCCAACATAAAGCTTGCCATGGAAGGGAGTATGAATGATTGGAAGAAGGCAATAGGAAAGCAGAGGTTCAGGAGGAACAAAGCATCTTCATACGCTTATCTGAAATTCCAACCAAAGAATTACATAAGTATCTCTATCTTTATTTTATGTTTTATTAATCTTTTAATTATCAATTCTTCATCACCATTTGAATTCGCCTGACTGATATTTACAAGGTGACCATAGCTTGCTTCAAGCCGACAGTCTCCGTGGGATCGACCCTTACTCACGTAAGGTATTACTTGGACGACCCAATGCACTTGCTGGTTAGTTGTGCGGAATTGTGACAAAGTGTGATTCACGTTTAAGAGCTCCAAGTCCTTTGGCGCCATTGTTGATGATCACAATTTCGTGCACCACATGGTCATGCTGTTTTGGAGGCCGAAAACGCTCAATTAGTGAGCGTGGCGTTCACTTAGTGAGCGCTTGTTTGGAGGACAAAGTTAGCGCCAACTTCTGAAGCGCAAACTTAATGTTCACCGCATACTATTATATATCGTTGGAAAGCTCTGAATGTCTACTTTCCAATGCATTTGAGAGTGCATCATTTAAAGCTCTACAACTTAAGTTATTTTCATTGGAACGTGAAGAGGTCAGCTGGCCTTACTGCAGGTTGATACTATGTTCATCTTTGCACTTTCGTGGTAAGTTTTCTCCCTCAGATTTAGTGTCTACCATGCAGTGCCATACATGCTTAGAAAGTTCTAGATTCCTACTTTCCAATGCCACTAAAATCACCTCATTTGGAGTTTTGTAGCTCAAGTTATGCTTGTTGGAGTGTGAAGAGGTCAGGGTTGCAAATCCTCTTTGCTTAACTCAGAAGCCTCTTTGAGTTTGTTTCCAACTCTTTTGCCAACTTGGGAGTGTGATTCTTCTTTTAGTGCTTTTATTGCTTCTTTTTCTATTATTTCCTACAAAATTTATAAAATCAAAAGATCAAAGAAATATACCATTTAAGCATAAAAGCATTCAATATTTAAGCACTAATCATCAATTTCTTGTATGAAAAAGCATAGAAAAACATGACATGATGCCATGTCATCACAACACCAAACTTAAACCTTGCTTGTCCCCAAGCAAGAAAAGAATCATGCAATAAAGATTGACAATCCAAGGTAAGAAGAAAAGCAACTCAATGTTCATAGTTGGCTAGTTTTCTATGCATGCCACAATCACAAAAGAAATGTAAATGATTGATGCTTCTATCTAGCTCAATTTATGAAATCTTTTCCTTATATTTCTTCTTTGAAACAAGCTTTTGTATTTTTTATTAGCTTCTCCTTTTGGGTGCTTTGCCCCGTGAGTTGATAACAAAGCTACGACTTCTAAATGCTTTGTTTTCAAGTATTACCACTTGATACATAGCACCCCAAGCATTTAATTAGAGGACTTCATTAAGCTCATTTGTTTCTTTTCTTAACCCTCTAATCATTGATGCTCAGAGCCTTGAGCTTTGAGGGAGTGCTTTTGCACTTGATCCTAGCCTTGACTCTAAGTGTTTCGTTTTCAAGCTTTTTGCCTGATACATAAACACCACAAGTACTTAACAATTGAATTGTCATTGGTACTCAGAGCCTTCAGCTTTCTCATTCTTTCCCTTTCGCTTTTCTCGCTGATAGAAGAGAATCATCGTCGGTCTAGAATTTCTTCTTATAGAAAAGAATTACTTCGTTGTAAGCATAGCTCCAGACCAACTCTCTCATCAAATTTAATTTTTAGTTTTGTCACAAGTACAAACCCCAACAAAAATTAACCGAAGTACTTAGACTCCGAGTTGTCTCACGAGGAATTGCAATGAAGTGGTCAATTATTGGCTATGAAGGACAAGGGGTTTGATTTATAAGAGGGGCAAGAAAAGTAAATCAATCAAGTAATCAAAGAAAGTAAGGTAAAAAACTCTTGGCTAAGACATAGGTAATTCAGATCATCATCCTTTTCAACAAACCAAATATTGATAACTATGAGGAACCGAGCTCATTAGGTCTACTCAGTAAAGTCTTAAGTAGGTAATATTTACTCCTAGGCTTGGAGTACGTCAAATGGCTTGATCAATATCAATCCATAAGTCCCAACCTAGCTACTAATTAACTTAGTAGTAGGTTAAAGTCAATGGTTATCAAATTGATCCCCAAGGGTTCTCAGATCACCAATTCAATGAAGTCCAATGACTCAAGATCACTCAATCCCCTTAGCCTAGGCCAAGGGTCAAGAGAACTACTCAAAAACTATAGGGAACATTCTCTCAAACACCTAATGTGCAATAAAAGTAAACATCATAAAATGCAAGAATTAAGGAAACCCATAACTAACATAAGTAAGAAATCAACAATAACAATGAAGATAAACATAAAAGAGACATGGAACATAAAATTGCATTAAAAGGAAATTAGATCCAACAATGTTGATCAACATAAAAGATAGCAAATGAGCATTTAACACTACAACTAAGAGAAACAAGATGTAGAACTAAGGAATTGTGAAGGAAACAAAATGAAATCAAGCAATTAATGCAAAATCTACTAGAGATTAACCTAATCCTAACCTAATTCTAGAGAGAAGAGGGAGCTTCTCTCTTTAGAAAACTAACTAAAGGTTCATGTTGACTAACGTATTGCTCTCCCCTTGCTTAGGCTTGAATTCTGCATGAAATACCCTCAGAAACAAGTTAGAATTGGGCCTGGGCAGCCCAGAAATCACCCCCAGTGTTTTGCCTTTAAGTGGGTCACGTGCGAGTATCGGTGCATACGTGCCATGTGCGTGTGCGCGTCGATTGGCCTTTTTCTCATCCGCGTGTAACGACCCAATTTTCAGTATGTATAGATCATACCGGAAACTGAGTGCTACCAACTTGTCTTCCTAATTATTATCTATTATTTATCATATGAGCCTGATTCGTTGTTAAAAATGTAGTTAATTTGCGGGGTATTTTTTTTGAAAATGTTTGGATTAATAGACGGAATCATTCATAATCAATTCAGAACCGATAACAGATAAAACAGTTATAAACAACCACACATAAATACATCACAAGCAGTTAATAACATTCAGTGATCTAGCCTTTATTTAAGTATAGACTTTTAGTTAGAACACCCCTAGATATAGCTAGATAATAACTATATACATATATATACATACAACATCCGAGGCCCTGACCTGTTCAAGAAGTGCCTAAGCTGGCGCCCAGGCTAGCCTACACTCTATACTCACCTAGTCCCTCAAAACTACTATAGCGAGGGAAAGTACGTTCCAGGTCTTCAAAACTCAAGCCAGGTGGAATGTCACCAAAAGGTAGAACATCATCTGCTACTCCTCTGCACAATCAGACATTGCCATATAACGTCTCTCTGATACCACATCATATAGCCACACAATAGGAATCTCGTACACAGGTTTTAAGTTAAAGTTCACGTACAAACAGGGTGCAGACATTGGCTGGTCTCACAGTATATACATATAAACATAAAACGAGATTCACCCTAGACTCAGAAGACTACCTAGAGCAGAATCCTTTTTGCGAACGGTCGTCAGTGAACTACGGAAGGGTACTCGTGCTTCCATCTGAAGGGGGAAGGGAGAGAGAAATGGTAAAAACTGGGGATTTCTTAGTAGGGTCAGGGTTATTAGTTAAGTTCATTAATTCCGTGTTGTTTAGCAGACGAATAGCAAGATACCGATAAGTAGTGAACAGAAGATACAGATAAATAGAGAAAATAGAAAAAACAGAAAGTGGAACGCAAACAAAAGAATACAAGAAAATAAAACACAAATACAAAGAGTAGAATACAAACAAACAAAGCATACATTCATTCAACAATCATAACATAGGAAATGCACAACCAAGTATGATGCATGTCTGTCCTATGCAAGCCATGAGCTCACATGTCGGTTTACACCCTGCATTCCGACATTACCTTGGAACAAGTCCCATATATGGTTTCCATTTTTGTCCTTAGTGCATACGTGTCGATGGTAAGGATACCACGCCTTCGTGACTACCAGCAGTCGGCACAAAGCTCGACCCCATAATATACGCACAAGAGGAAACAGTGATCCTCAGTTCGTGGGCGTCCCCGAGATCAATATACAAACAAAACCGAGATCCTCAGTTCGTAGGTTCCCCTGATCAATATACAAATAACACAGAGATCCTCAGTTCGTGGGTTATACCCAAGATCAGCACACAACAACACAGCGATCCTCAGTTTGTGGGTTATACCCGAGATCAACATATAACATTTAGTGGGTTATTCCCGTAATCAATGATTATCAATTCGTGGGTTTTTCCTGCACACGAAATAGTTAACATTTCATAGGTTTCCCCGAGACCAGTGATCATTCAGTTCGTGGGTACTTCCCGTATTTAACATTATCAGTTCGTGTGTTCTACTTCTCTTCTCTCTCTGTCTCTTTACTCTACTCTGATTATTTTTTTCTCTGTATCTATATTACTCTTTTTCTCTTTATCTCTTTACTCTGCTCTAGTTACTCTGATTTATGTGTTTCTCTGCTTAACGTATGTATTTAAAGCTTATGTAAATTTCGGTATGAATAGTTAGTCTGTCCCAAGTATAGGTTCATTAAGTCTATACTAAAACAGTTTAACTTTTCATATAATACCTGACCCTAGCTGCAACTCAAGGACTAACTATGTTGCCCTAGTTCGTTTATTAATCTCTGTTTGATTCTGTCATTAAAAGTTTACAAACCTTTTCTTTGATTCTTATCTCTTCTTTAACTTTTTATCTTTCCTTTATCTTTGCCTCACTAATATTTTATTACCACTCTCTAAGTGTTTTATGAAGCTAATTACGAGATTCTGTGCTTAAAGTTGTCTTTCTAAAGCTTTTACAGAAAACGGCCTTTTTCATATTGTTTTATTATTTTTATTAAAATATTATTTTTAATTAAATTATTTATTATTTTATCATTAAATTTTTGAAAATTACCCCACTTTAAACTTTAACCTTTAAAATTCACTTTTACCACCCGTAACTTTTAATATTTCTACTTTTACCACCCTAACTTTCAGAAATTACAAAATAACCCCTCAAACACCAAAATATTTACTTCCTTGCCCTTTCTAAGATCTAAAAGGTGTTCTTCAATGTTCTTCATCACATTCAAAGTGTTCTTCATGTTCTTCATAAATTCTTTAGATTCTTTCTCTGTTTTTACCCGTTCTTCAATCTTTTCAGCAACCGATTTTTACCATAATTCATAATAAATTCCCAACCATTAAAACCCCATCTTTTTCACATGATTTTAACACAAATTGAACCCCAATTTAAGCTCTAGGGTTTCAGTTTCCAGCTGCACTCAAGAACATAAATTCATAGCTTGAATTTCATCAAATTTCATTAAATTTTCATCAAATTTTCAACAAGAATCACTCATTTAAATAATCAATTTCAAGCACAGACAAACCATATCATAATCACACAACTCAAACAAAATCAATCAAGATTAAATTCGTCAAATCGTTCCTGGTTTTGATGCTCCTAATTCGGTTATACTTTCAGGTGGTCCTTAAGCACTTTTTCCTCCTAAATCACATCAAGAACAACTTTAAATCCAAAAACTCTCAACTGACCAAATCTTTCTCAGCACATTAGGAAGAGATATCTCACCTTAGACTTGCTGGAAATTAACGTTTCTTGGCCATCAAGTCAAGTTAAGCATGATTCCTAAGGAAGAACATCAAGAAAACACATGTTTAAGCATGTTTCCTTGAAAACTGAATTAAAGTGGGAGGGAGACAGCCATCTCACTTTATTTCCAGCCTTGATAAGTTACATGGTTATGTAGAGGAAGAAGAGAGGATCATTTTGGTGAAATTGGAGTTTTGATTTGAGTTTTAGTTCAGAAAAAATCAAGCTCTGAAGATTTATGAACCAAGAACTTTCTCTCCTTTTTCTCTTGATGATTTTTGGCCACAATGAGCAAATGAGGCAGCCTTGGGGGTTTTGGGGGTGTAGGGTGAGTTGTGATTGGTTGGCATGGAGGTGGATTAAAATAATATTAAAATATCTCAGGTGTATAACTACTAAAACTAGATGTATCAGAACACTTGTAAAAATATCTCTAAATATTATTTTATGAGCTACTAGCATAAATGACACTAGTAACATATTTATTATGAGAATAAAACATGTATAATGAGGCCTTAGCATTGCTAAAGTCATCAGGGAGTGCTGGTGCTAAGCTGCACCAATAAACTGTGAATCCGGTTAAACCAATTTCCTGTTTTTAACTAAAACAGACCAGGTAACCTTATAATATCATTCAAGCATCTTCTAATACTAATATAACGATAATATTATACTATTATCTCTCTTCTCTCATGAATCGAGTCCGGTTCGTCAAACTGAGATTACTTATGAAAATCAGAATTAAAACTCCTAACTGGTATGGTTCAAAAACTAGGTTCTTCGTGATTGCGTTATCGAGCTTGCCTCATAAGAGGTTCTAGCTTAAGGATGACATAATGACAATAAGGATTGAGATGCTTGATGATATATCAGAGGTGTTCCCTTTACTGATCTTCCAGAGAAATCCGTGCCTTCAGAAAAGATCTCGCGTATTCAAAAAACTAGGTTGTTACACAACGCGTACGCGCCATTTACGCGTACGCGTTGCCATGCAATTTTACCTTTGCGCGCGCGCGCCTTGTACGCTTGCGCACCCATTGAAGTATTCCCAATCCTTGTTTCCTCATGCATTCTCCACTTTGTATGCTTTTCTCCTCATTTCTTCCATCCAACACTTGCCTTATGAACCTAAAATCACTCAACAAACACATCAAGACATCGAATGGAATTAAAGTGAATTAAAATCACCAATTTAGAGGCCTAAACAGCATGTTTTTACACTTAAGCATAATTGAAGGGAGAATTACAAAACCATGCTATTTCATTGAATAAATGTGGGAAAATGTGATAAAATCCCCTAAAATAGGCACAATATAAACCACAAAATTGGGGTTTATTAAACCTCCCCACACTTAAACTAAGCATGTCCTCATGCTAGAGTCAAGAAAGAAGCAAAGGGGTATCAACATTTATTCAATGCAAACAAACTACATGTAACCTATCTATATGCAATCTCTTTAGATGAATGCACTTGCTTGGTCAAAATAAATCAACTTCCAAGAATATATATACAAGTACAAGGACTAAGGCAATAGCAATCAAATCAACCCACAATTGAATTGAATCATTGAAAGATTTTACAAACTTGCAAGAAAAGATGATCATGGGTAGAAACATGCAATTGAGCGATCGAACCCTCACCGGATGTGTATCCGCTCTAGGCACTCAAGTGTGTAGGGTTGATTCACTCAATTCTCCCCTAATCATGCTCTCCAAGAATTTTTTTTCATCTAACAATCAACAATTACTTCATACATGCACACAATTATCATGAGGACTTTTCCATAGGTTGTAATGGGGTTAGGGTCAAGGTAGGATGCATATGGTCAAGTGAGCTTGAAATTTGAATCTTTGATTAACTTAAACTTCCCACCTAACCTATGACAACCTATACAATTCTAAACAAACCTAGCTACCCATTCTTCACTCTTTCACACCCTCATGCATTCTCTTTTGATCACCACACATATGCATTGATTATTATTGAACTTCACCTTGGGGCATTTTTGTCCCTTTTTTATTGCAATTCTTTTTCTTTTTTTTCTATATTTTTATTTATTTATTTTTTGATAAAGTATATCTACAAGAGTATCAATGCACATGGTCTCATATTTAATGCATGAGTATGCACCCAATTCCCAAATTTTCAACACAAATACTAACACACTTTTATCTCTATCCAATATTCCCAACTTTCTCAAAGTCAAATAGTGAACACTCTCACTAGCCTAAGCTAATCAAAGATCCAAACAAGGGGTATTTATTGTTTTTCACTTAGGCTTGTAATGTGCTATAGTTAAGAATAAGTAGGTTAAGCATAAGCTCAAATTGGCTAACAATGGAAGATAAAAGGTAGGCTATTTGGTTAAGTGAGCTATTTGAACAATGGCCTCAATCATATAAATCCATGTATACACAAAGTAATGGACATAAAGAATCAAACAAATCAAGGATTACAATCATAGGAAGAGAATAATGCACACAAGAATGAGAATAAGTGGTTATATATGATGCAACCACAGAATTAAGTCTCAAAACTCACATGCTTGTGTTCTTGGCTCAAAAATCATGTTCCACAATATGAAACTCAAGCAAGTCATGAAAAAAAAAATTTTTCAATCAATTGGGGTAGTGCTCTCGAAATGAATTTCTTGAAAAATTTCATCATATTGACTAGGTTTATTCTAATGCAATGTTGTGATTGAGAAAAATAAAAAATTCCTTAGTTTACCCCTTTTTCAATCAAGGCAAATTTCATACGCGAAGGGGATCAACTAAGTTTCAACAATCCACAATGTTTTTCTAATTCACAACCAAAAGGCTAAAACAAGCTAAAACAACTATATAATAAAAATCCAACCAAAATATGGAATGTACACAATCTATGGTGCAAAATGTGATGACTAAGATAAAGTAATCCCAAGATAACAAATATATACAATAATCTCAAAGTAATATCAAAGATAAAGTGCAAAATAAAATAAAGTAGCAGAAACTAGAAGATAAATGTCTGAAAGTTCACCACACATATACTATCCACTAGTCACAAATGGTGACCTCCCCACACTTTAGGATGAAGCATCGTCCTCGATGCTAATGTTGAAGCTCGGGCTATGGCTGTGGCTCAGGCTGTGGCTCAGGCTATCACTCAGGCTGTGAGTTCTTAGAAGGCTGCCAAACCTCTGTAGTAGCCTGTGTCTCTGGGGGTGCCTCCTGCTGAACTGGCTCCTCAACATGCTCCTCAACATGCTCCTCCTTGTGATCTTGCTCATCGAAAGTGAGAGAGTCTGGGAGAGGGGGTAGCTCAATGCCCTGTGATACAAACACCTGGTCTATGCGATCGAGACGTCGCATGATACGACACTCGCTGCGCTTCATGAAGCGAAACAGGCGCTGTACTAGCAAGTATGTCGGCTCGAGTGCTGGTGGTGGTGGCAAAGGTGCTACTGCTGGTGCTGAAGAAGAGGGTTCTGCTACTGCTGTGGAGGGTGAAGGTCTAGCTGCCTCTACTACTGCTCTAGCTCGAGAACAGCGTCTGGGTGGGGGCTTCTCGTGCACCCACGTACCCCACGGAATAGTAACCTCATTGTCGTCGTCTTCTGGGGGTGGTGGTGTCACGTCATCGTCCCTCCATGGGACATCGGCTAACTCAATCTTGCTGGTGACCAATGTGGGAAATGATAGTAGGCCACGAATGTGTGCTCACCACATGCTTTACCTGATCAACTGGGGGAAGTATACCTTCTTCCCCTCTATGACACAGCCAATCAGAACAAGTATATCCATTAGAATCTCAGAAAAATGAGTAGTGGGCAGGACATAGTGGGCGAATATCTGCTACCAAGTCCTAGCATTTCTAGACGGATAAGTAAATAACATCCTCTTGGGCTTCTTGTTGCCAGAATCCATCACCCAAGGGGCGTCCGGTGTGGCAATAACGCACTTCAGCGCCTCATAATTAAAGGTCATGCAGTGTATAGCTATCTCTGCCTGCTGATAGGCACATGTGTCACCAGTACGAGGTTGGCAAAGCAATTCCTCCCCAATAGTTGCCTCAGTAATTAAGATCTCCCTACCCCGTAGGTGGACTGAATCAAGAGTCACGTGAAAGAAGTTGCAGTAAAACTCCTTGACCCACGAAGTATTTATCCTTCCCAAATCCCTATCAACAAAGTCCAAGCCCAATTCCAGAATACGGGTATTGATGGCGCGTCTCACGTCGTTGGGAAGGACCAATTTCTTTTCAATGTTCAGATTCGTCTTCTAATATTTAGGGAAGCGAAGCTCACAGTAAAGATTGGAAAACTTGGTTGTGTCGGTGGGCGGTAGCAACTGATTCTCTTTATCCACGTCATTAAGCGGATTCTTGGCATAGTTGGCATAAGGGGAGGGGGTAGAGGCTTGAGAGTGCTTCATCTTCTTTGAAGTAGTGGCTATGGCTTTTCCTATATTCGACATCCTGAAAAACAGATATGATATGATATAGGCAACTAGCCAAGTAGATGTATAGCATGCAAGGTAAGACATATTCATGAAGTGAGTGAAGAAAAGAGAATTCTTGGAATGTAAGTAACAAAATTCGGAATTCAAACCAAGTCACAAATCCAGAATTCAAACCACATTTGCACAATGCTTGTTCATTAAGCCTAAGAGACGTCATATCCAAAAGAATGATTAAAGGGGTCAGGTTGAAAACAAAAAGAAGAAATCAGTTGGTTAATCAAGTTAGAATTAGAAACTGGTTAAAAAATTAGTGATAGAACGGTTATTGGCTCAATTAAAACAAGTGCACAAAGTATGGAAGGTAAGCATACTCACATCCATGAAAGAGATGCATCATTGATGATGAAATATGAAAATTTTGCACAGAAGGATATATATGAGAAGCAAATCATCAATGAATGTCATGGTCACAAGGGTTTTGCAATAGTTGGTATTAAAAGAGTGAAGTATGCACTAATGTAACCAAAAGCACTTGAAAATAGTTTTGAATCAAAAAGGGTTATAATAGTGAGATCCACCAATTACTGCAATTAAATGAACCTTATTGAGGAAAATCACAAGTGAAAGTCAAGCTGGAAGTTTAGTATGATTGAAAAGGCAGTTGACTTAACTTGGAGGGTAAGGACACAAAAAGGTTCGAGTTGATGAGTTAGGTAAGGGATTGTTTGTCACAGAAATCCGACAAGCAACTCCTTGAACTAACCAATCCATTGCATATCACGGGAAATACAAGTAAGCACGGAAATGCCGACCATAGCAACCTAGGAATTGAACTTGTTGAAGTTGAATAAAACTCAATCTAAAAAGTGCTAAGTTTGATTCTTAGGTTGCAAGTTAAAGCATATAGCAATTTTCAGAAATTCGGGCAGCATTCCGGCAGTAAATTTGATGTTCCCAGATAGCATAAAGCAGCAAAAATAGGTATATGAATCCAAAAGTGCACAAGCATGGATTACATATAATAGGGCAGTAACAAACACAATCAGACAATGAAATTCAGGAAGCAGCAGTCAAAATCAGCATAGCAGTGAAACAGAACATATAAAACAGAGCATACCACTCATCATTCAGCATGTGACATTCGAACAAATAAACACAAACGGCGCACTTATCAGGCCGAGAATCTTCTAACCACATCCTAACTACCTAACAGCATATATCTCTATCTAACTTAACATGCAAATATACCCAATTAACTAATCTACTATAATCATTAAACAAAACTAATAAAACAAAGTAAAAACAGGGCAGTAGGAAACCTGGAAGCAGAGTAGAAGAAATGGACCAAGAAATGGAGAGGGAAGGTGAATGGCGCAACTGATTTCTGCTGCCAGTGACGGCGGCCTACGGCGGAGCTCGCAGGGGTTCTCAGGGAGAAACGGAGGGGGGGGGGAAGTGGTGAGGATAGAGGAAATGGCTGAAGGAAGGAGAGCGAGATGAGGGGGATGAAGGAGAGAGGAAGAGGGAGAACGAGAAAATGAGGAAGGGTTTGCGGCGGCGGTAGCCCGCCAGCGAGGTGTGACTGTAAAGGGGTGGTTATGGAGGGAGAGAGAAACAAAGGGGGAGAGGGAACGTTGGGGAGTAAGTTGTGTGACTGCGCTAGGGTTACTCGCGTCCTTGGGGTTAATTAATTTGAATCCACGCGCGCGCGCACCGTGCGCGTCCGCGCGGATGGGAAGATGAGCGAGCGGCGCGGGAGCGTCAAGTGCGCTTTCGCGTAGATGGGTAATGTGGTCATGGGCGTGATAAACCCCAATTTTGTGGTTTATCTTGCGCTTATTTTAGGGGATTTTATCACCTTTTTCCACATTTATTCAATGAAATAGCATGGTTTTGCAATTCTCCCTTGATTTGTGCTTAAATGTGAAAATATGCTTTTTAGACCCTTAAATTGGTGATTTTAACTCACCTTAATTCCATTCGATGGCTTGATATGTTTGTTGAGTGATTTCAGGTTCATAAGGCAAGTATTAGATGGAAGAAGTGAGGAGAAAAGTATACAAAGTGGGAGAACTCATGAAGAAATAAAGATTGGGAATGCACCAATGGACGTGCACGCGTACAAGGCGCGCACGCGCAAAAGTGGTTTTACATAGAGACGCGTACGCGTATATGCCGCATCTGCGCGGAGGAAGAATTTGCCAATTGACGCGCACGCGCACATTGCGCGTACGCGCCGATACTCTCACGTGACCCACTTAAAGGCAAAACACTTGGGGCAATTTCTGAGCTGCCCAGGCCCAAATCCAACTAGTCTCTGAGTGTATTTCATGCAGAATTGAAGTCCAAGCAAAGGGAGAGCAATTAGTTGTAGGATTAGCATCATGTAGGTTAGTTTCTAGAGAGAGAAGCTCCCTCTTCTCTCAAGAATTAGGTTGGGCTAGGTTAATGTCTTCTAGATCTAGGCTCAATTACATGTTTTCATCTTATTTCTTTTATGATTTCTTGTTCCTACTACTTGATTCTCTTAGTTTTCATGTTAATTTCTCATTTATGTTCATAGATGCTCTTGTTGGATTTGATTTACTCTTAATGCAATTTAATGTTTGATGTTCTTTTATTGTTGATTTGGGGTGTTGATCTTGTTTCCTTGCAGTTTGTAGTTGGTAGATTTTACTATTCTTGCACATTTATTATGCTTTCTTTTTATGCCTTCCAAGTGTTTGACAAAATGCTTGGTTGGATGTTAGAGTAGATTTTGAGCATTCTTGGCTTAGAAAGGGTAATTAGGTGATCTTGAGTCATGAGAACCCAACCTATGTTGGTGACTTACAGGTGTTGGCTAATATTGTTTCTATTGACGCTAATCTTTTGCTAATTTAATTAGTAAGTTGATTTGGATTTTTGGATTGAGATTAGCTAGTCTTGTTAGACTTTCTTCAAGTGTGAAGATAATATGATACCTTCTTCCATCATCGAGGATGACGTAATGAGATAAATTCTTGTTTATATTTGTCACATGATTAATTAGTCTTCGAGTGTGAAGATGACATGATACCTTCTTCCGTTTGTTGGAGTTGACTAAATAAGATGAATTAATCAATGTATGACTAGGATAGAAAGCCTATGATCTCAATTCTTGCCATGAATGTCTCTCTTTATTACTTGCTTTCTTTAGTTACTTGCTTGATTTACTCTTCTTGTCATTTAAATTCTTGTCCATTTACTTCCTTACCCCTTTATCAATCATATCCCTTGTTTCTTCATAGCCAATAATCATTCACTTCATTGCAAATCCTCGTGAGAGGATCCGGAGTCCAAATACTCCGGTTAATTCTTATTTAGGGTTTGTACATGTGACAACCTAAATTTTTGTATGTGAGGACTCTTTGTTAGTCTAGAGCTATACTTGCAACGAGAATTCAATTGAGAAATTCTATATCAACAAAAGTTCACACATCAGGGCGTGGACGCGTACGACGCGGGTCCGCGTGGGTGAGTTGGCCCAGAGGCACAAAGGTGGCCCAGAGTTGGCACAACTCTCGGGTTCTTGGCCTGCGTGATGCCAAAATGCTTCGGCACGCGCGCGCACTGTGCGCTTGCGCGTGGATAAGCTGAGTGATGATAGGGCACGGAGGCGCCAGCTGTACCTACGCGTGGGTATGGAAACGCAAGGGGGCGCGGACGCGTCATGTATGCGTCCGCGTGGTTCAAGGCACAGAGTTGGCCCAGAAGTGGCACAACTCTCTGGTCCTTGGCCTGGAGAGTGCGAAATGCACAACCTACGCGCGCGCACTGTGCACTTGCGCGTGGCTTCTTCTTCTTTTTTTTTTTTTTTCAAAAACACTAAGAAGAGCTCAAAATCCTCTTAACCTTTTCTAAGACTCAAAAACTAGCCAAAATGCAAAACCAACCATATTTTTTAATTTTTGAGGATTTTTCAAACAACTTGAGGAAACTTGCAATCCAAGAAAAAACTCAAATCCAAAGAATCATCCTTAATCAAGGCTTAGAATGTATAAACAACTTCAGCAAGAAAAATAACATATACTAAAGAGCAAAGAAGCTACTTACAATGGAACCCAACTCATTCATTCATTATATCTACAAGAGAATGGAAAGAGTTTACCATGGTGGGGTGTCTCCCACCAAGCACTTTTAGTTTAAATCCTTAAGTTGGACATTTGGGAGGCTCTTTGTCAAGGTGGCTGGTATGCGAAATTGCGATCATCAACAATGGCGCCAAAGACTTGGTGCTCTCAACGTGAATCACACTTTGTCACAACTTCGCACAACTAACCAGCAAGTGCACTGGGTCGTCCAAGTAATAAACTTTACGTGAGTAAAGGTCGATCCCACGGAGATTGTTGGCTAGAAGCAAGCTATGGTCACCTTGTAAATCTCAGTCAGGTGGATTCAAATGGTTATAGAGTTTTAATAATTAAAAGATAAATAAAACATAAAATAAAGATAGAGGTACTTATGTAATTCATTGGTGAGAATTTCAGATAAGCGTATAAAGATGCTTTCGTTCCTCCAAAACCTCTACTTTCCTGCTGTCTTCATCCAATCATTCCCACTCCTTTCTATGGCAAGCTTTATGTAGGGCATCACCGTTATTAATGGCTACTTCCCATCCTCTCAATGAAAATGGTCCAAGATGCGCTGTCACTGCACGGCTATTCATCTGTCGGTTCTCGATCATACTGGAATAGGATTCAGTCATCCTTTTGTGTCTGTCACTATGCCCAGCACTCGTGAGTTTGAAGCTCGTCACAGCTATCCCTTTCCAGATCCTACTCGAAATACCACAGACAAGGTTTAGACTTTTTGGATCTCAGGAGTGGCCTACAATAATTCTAACCTATACCACGAAGACTCTGATCTCATGGAATGGAAGGCTCGGTTGTCAGGCGAGGCAACCATGCGTCATGAACCAGAAGGCTAAGAGATATGCACTTAAGCGATTGCAAGTAGAACGGAGGTGGTTGTCAGGCACGTGTTCATGGGTAAGAATGATGATGAGTGTCACGGATCATCACCTTCCTCAGGTTAAAGAACAAGTGTATATCTTAGATAAGAAATAGGCTTGAGTTGAATAGAAAAACAATAGTACTTTGCATTAATTCATGAGGAACAGCAGAACTCCACACCTTAATCTACGGTGTGTAGAAACTCTACCGTTGAAAATACATAAGTGATAATGGTCCAGGCATGGCCGAAAGGCCAGCCCCATAAAGGTCTAAGATAGCATAAAACTGATCAAAGATAGATCCGAAGATGTAAATACAATAGTAAAAACTCCTATTTATACTAAACTAGTTACTAGGGTTTACAAAATGAGTAATTGATGCAGAAATCCACTTCCGGGGCCCACTTAGTGTCTGCTTGGGCTGAGCATTGAGCTTTTCACGTGTAGAGGCTTCTCTTGGAGTTGAACGCCAGTTTGTAACCTGTTTCTGGCGTTTAACTCCACTTTGCAACATGTTTCTGGCATTTAACCCCATAATAGGGCAGGAAGCTGGCGTTGAACGCCAGTTTGCGTCATCTAAACTCAGGCAAAGTATGGACTATTATATATTGCTCGAAAGCCCTGGATGTCTATGTTCCAACGCAATTGAGAGCGCACCATTTTGAGTTCTGTAGCTCCTGAAAATCCATTTTGAGTGCAGGGAGGTCAGAATCCAACAGCATCTGCAGTCCTTCTTCAGCCTCTGAATCTAATTTTTGCTCAAGTCCCTCAATTTCAGCCAGAAAATACCTGAAATCATAGGAAAACAAAAAAACTCATAGTAAAGTCCAGAAATGTGATTTTTATTTAAAAACTAATAAAAGTATACTAAAAATTAACTAAATCATACTGAAAATCATGTAAAAACAATGCCAAAAAGCGTATAAATTATCCGCTCATCACAACACCAAACTTAAATTGTTGCTTGTCCCCAAGCAACTGAAAATCAAATAGGATAAAAAGAAGAGAATATACTATAAATTCCAAAATATCAATGAAACTTAGCTCCAATCAGATGAGTGGGACTAGTAGCTTTTTACCTCTTGAATAGTTTTGGCATCTCACTTTATCCATTGAAGTTCAGAATGATTGGCATCTATAGGAACTTAGAATTCAGATAGTGTTATTGATTCTCCTAGTTCAGTATATTGATTCTTGAACATAGCTACTTTATGAGTCTTGGCCGTGGCCCTAAGCACTTTGTTTTCCAATATTACCACCGGATACATAAATGCCACAGACACATAATTGGGTGAACCTTTTCAGATTGTGACTCAGCTTTGCTAAAGTCTCCAATTAGAGGTTTCCAGGGTTCTTAAGCACACTATTTTTTTGCTTTGGACCTTGACTTTAACCGCTCAGTCTCAAGTTTTCACTTGACACCTTCACGCCACAAGTACATGGTTAGGGACAGCTTGGTTTAGCCGCTTAGGCCAGGATTTTATTCCTTTAGGCCCTCCTATCCACTGATGCTCAAAGCCTTGGATGTCTACTTTTTAATGCAACTAAGAGCGCGCCATTTGGAGTTCTGTAGCTCCATAAAATACACTTTGAGTGCAGGGAGGTCAGAATCCAGCAGCATCTGCAGTCCTTCTTCAGCCTCTGAATCTGATTTTTGCTCAAGTCCCTCAATTTCAGCCAGAAAATACCTGAAATCACAGAAAAACACACAAACTCATAATAAAGTCCAGAAATGTGATTTTTATTTAAAAACTAATAAAATTATACTAAAAACTAACTAAATCATACTGAAAACCATGTAAAAACAATGCCAAAAAGCGTATAAATTATCCGCTCATCAGTGGCTTATGCTTGTATTCATCCTTGAACCTCCAAGAATGCTTGCTCTTCGATCTGTTGTCAAAATTTCCAACCATCTTCACCAAGCTTGGGTGAGGTTCTTCCCAAGATATGAGCTCCCAAAATTGGTCTTCATGTTGTGATCCAGGGTCTCATATCTTATCTTCACACCCATCTTCGAGTTGATCAAGGCAATTCCATTCGGGTGATAAGTGATCCGAATTCCCATGTGAGTACCAAACGATCCTCCTAGACCCATTCAATTGAGCACTACATCCAGCCTTGTGATCAAACGTTGAACATGCAACCATAGTGAACCTAGGATGATGTCTCCAACCACTACACAACTCTCCCCTACTCTTAACTCCATAAAGGGCTCTAACTTGACCATCATTTTCAAGCAACCCATATTCAAGTGAGAAATCAAGGCTTATAGAAAGGAATTTTACCCCCTTGAATGTTCTACCAGATGATGATGGGTTAGGGAGGGTAACCTCTCCATACTTAGCCAATGCAAGGTCCGTTCCCTTGTGGTCTTCCTTTGCAACTTCCACCTCTTTGCAAGCTTTTCTAAGCTCGATTTCTTGCTCACCAACTTCTTCTATCTCTTCCCCATCATTCTCATCATAGATGGGAGGGTTAGTGAAGTCTACTTCATCATCAATTCCAAGCATATTGGGGAAGGATTCATCAAGGCCAAAAGGATCCTGTGTTGATACGGAATCATCATAAATAGGAGGGCCTATTACTTGGAATGCTTCTTCCAATTCTTCACTTACAACATGCCTTGGATGTAACAACCCCGGTTTTTGAGAACGCAAAATCTTTTCTGAAAGTACGGATTTCTCCGGAAGATCAGTAAAGGAAAAACCTTTGATATATCATAAAGTATCTCAATCCTCATTGTCATTATGTCATCTTTAAGTTAGAACCTTTTCCGAGACAAGCTCGATAACGCGGTCACGAAGAACCTGGTTTTTTAACCGTATCGGTTAGAAGTTTTGATTTGGTTTTTTGTAAATAGTCCCAGTTTGACGAACCGGACTCAATTTATGAGAGAACAGAGATAATAGGATGATATTATCAATATATTAGTATTAGAAGCTTCTTGAATAATATTATATGGTTACCTGGTCAGTTTTAGTTAAAAATAGAAAATCGGTTTAACCGGATTTACGGTTTACTGGTGCAGCTTAGCACCAACACTCTCTGATGAATTTTGCAATGCTAAGGCCTCATTATACATGTACTATTCTCATAATAAATATGTTACTAGTGTCATTTATGCTAGTAGCTCAGAAAATAATTTTTAGAGATGTTTTTACGAGTGTTCCGATACACCTAGTTTTAGTAGTTGTACACCAGAGATATTTTAATATTATTTTAATCCACCTCCAAGCCAACCAATCATAACTCACCTTACACCCCCAAGACCTCCAAGGCTGTCTCATTTCATCATTTTGGCCGAAAATAACAAGAGAGAAAAGAGAGAAACTTTCATGAACACTTAATCTTCAAAGCTTGATTTCTTCTGAACTAAAACTCAAATCAAAACTCCGATTTCACCAAAATGATCCTCTCTTCTTCCTCTACATAACCATGTGACTTATCAAGGCTGGAAATAAGGTGAGATGGCTGTCTCCCTCCCTCTTCAATTCGGTTTTCAAGGAAAACCATGCAAAACATGTGTTTTCTTGATGTTCTTCCTTAGGAATCATGCTTAACTTGACTTGAGGGCCAAGAAACGTTAATTTCCAGAAAGTCTAAGGTGAGATATCTCTTCCTAACATACTGAGTGAGATTTGGTCAGTTGAGAGTTTTTGGATTTAAAGTTGTTCTTGATGTGATTTAGGAGGAAAAAGTGCTTAAGGACCACCTGAAAGTTTAACCGAATTAGGAGCAGCAAAACCAGGTAGGGTATCACGAAATTAATCTTGATTATTTGTGTTTGAGTTGTGTGAATGTTGTATAAATTGGCTGTGCTAAAAATTGGTTGCTTATATGATTGATTCTTGGTGAAAATTTGGTGAAATTTTAATGAAATTTGATGAAATTCAAGCTTTAAAGTTCATGTTCTTGGGCGGCTGGAAAAATGAAAACCTAAGCTTAAATTGAGTTTCAATTTGTGTTGAAATCATGTAGAAAAGATGGGGTTTTAGTGGCTGCTAATTTATTATGAATTATAGTAAAAATCGGTTGCTAAAAAGACTGAAAAACGGGTAAAAACAGAGAAGGAATCTGAAGAATTTATGAAGAACATGAAGAACACTTTGAGTGTGATGAAGAACAATGAAGAACACCTTTTTGATTCATAAAAGGGCAAGGAAGTAATTAATTTGGTGTTTGGGGGGTTATTTAGTAATTTCTGAAAGTTAGGGTGGTAAAAGTAGAAATATTAAAAGTTACGGGTGGTAAAAAGTGAATTTTAAAGGTTAAAAGTAAAAGTAAGTTAATTTTTCGAAAATTTAATGATAAAATAATAAAAAATAATAAAATATTAAATAATAATATTTAATTAAAAATAATATTTTAATAAAAATAATAAAATAATGCAGAAAAGGCAGTTTTCTATAAAAGCTTTAGAAAGACAACTTTAAGCACAGAATCTCATAATTACTTTCATAAAACACTTAGGGGGTGGTAAAAATATATTAGTGAGGCAAAGATAAATAAAAGATAAAAAGTTGAAGAAAAGATAAAAATCGAAGAAAAAGTCTGTAAAGTTTTAATGACAGAAAAACAGACAAAGACTAGTGAACGAACTAAGGCAACATAGCTAGTCCTAGAATTGCGAATAGGGTTAGGTATTATATGAAAATTTAAACTGTTTCAGTATAGACTTAATGAACCTATACTTGGGACAGACTAACTATTCATACCGAAATTTACATAAGCTTTAAATACATACGTTAAATAGAGAAATCAGAGCAGAGTAAAGAAACACAGAGAACAGAGTAACCAGAGCAGAATAAAGGGATACAGAGAAAAGATTAATCAGAGCAAAGTAAAAAGAAAAAGGGAAAAGAGTAATGTGATAAAGAGAAATGGTTTGAATTAAGATGTTGTAAAAGTGAAAGATGTAAAGTTTGTACAACATGATTGAACAGAGAAAGAAAGAGGTACTGCATAAGAATGTGAAAATGATGATGATAACGAGAATGATTATGTGATGATTTGTTGATTGAGGCAACCCAAGAGATATTTATTTATTGCTTGAGGCAACCCAAGAGATGTGTTTATTCATTTGTTGCGTTAAGGCAACTCCAGATATACTTGTATGATCATCTGCTGCAGTGAGGCAGTCAGATAGATAATGGTGTGATCACTGAGAACGCTTTCCTACGGTACAGATCCATATTTTATTTCTGTAAGGCAGAGGGGTTATTTCCTGCTACAGAAGTACCGTGACCACTTGTTCCATTTCTATAGTGGCAGAGGGGTTATTTCCTGTATACAGAAAGTGTGTCGGCGTACATCCCTGTAGTGGCAGATGTGTTATTTCCTACATGCAGTGGACCCTGTGGTGGCAGAGGGGTTATTTCCTATACACAGGGGTATAGCCAATAGGAAAGCCTTATCCAGACAGAGGTTGCTGGATAACGTCGGGAGCGGATAAGTAACCGACAGATGAGCTCATTACCTGCACTAGGGCTAGACATGCATCATACTTGGTTGCGTATTTCCTTTGTTATGTTTGTGGTAAGAATGTATGCTTTCCTTGTTTGTATTCCATTCTCTGCGCTTGTGATATTTTCTTGTATTCTTCTGTTTGTGTTCTGCTATCTGTTCTCTCTATCTTCTCTACTTATCTGTGTTTTCTAATTACTGTTTCCTTGTATTCTGCTAATAGTCTGCTAAACAACATAGAATTAATGAACGTAACTAATAACCCCGACCCTATTAAGAACTCCCCAGTTCTTACCCCTTCTCTCTCCCTTCCCCCTTCAGATGGAAGTAAGAGTACCTTACCATATTTCACTGATGACCGTTCGCAAGAAGAGGATTCTGCTCTAGATAGTCTTCTGAGTCTAGGGTGAATATCGTTCTCTGATTATATGTAAATACTGTGAGACCAGCCAACGTCTGTACCCCTTCGTATGCGCACTTTAACCTAAATCCTGTGTACGAGATTCCTATTTTGTGGATACTTCATGAGGTACCAGAGAGACGTCCTATGGAAAAGTCTAATCGTGTAGAGGAATAGCAGATGATGTTCTATCTTTTGATGACGTTCCACCTGACTTGAGTTGTGAAGACTTAGAATGTACTTTCCCTCGCTTTAGTAGTTTAGAGGGACTAGGTGAGTATAGAGTCTAGGATAGCCTAGGTGCCAGCTTAGGGACCTCTTGAACAGGTCAGGACCTGGGATGTTGTATATATGTATATGTATATAGTTATTATCTAGCTATACCTAGGGGTGTTCTAACTAAAGGTCTATACTCTAATAAAGGCTGGATAACTAAATGTTGCTAGCTACTTGTGATGTATTTATGTGTGGTTGCTTATAACTGTTTTATCTGTTATCAGCTGTGAGTTGATTATGAATAATTCCGTCTATTAATCCAAATGTTTTCAAAAAAAAAAAAGTACCTCGCTAACTAACTACGCTTTTAACAACGAATCAGGCTCATATAACAAATAATAGATAATATATAGGATGAAAAATTGGTAGCACTCAGTTTCTGGTATGTCCTAGGCGTACTGAAAATTGGGTCGTTACATTGGAGGTTGCACATTGGTGCACGAAATTGTGATTCACACTTTTCACAACTCCACACAACTAACCAGCAAGTGCACTGGGTCATCCAAGTAATACCTTACGTGAGTAAGGGTCGATCCCACGGAGATTGTCGGCTTGAAGCAAGCTATGGTCATCCTTGTAAATCTCAGTCAGGCAGATTCAAATGGTTATGGGATTTAGGATAATTAAAACATAAATAAAATATAAAATAAGTTAGAAATACTTGTGTAATTCATTGGTAGGATTTCAGATAAGCGTATGAAGATTCTTTGTTCCTTCTGAATCTCTGCTTTCCTACTGTCTTCATTCAATCATTCATACTCCTTTCCATGACAAGCTGTATGTTGGAGAATCACCGTTGTCAATGGCTACCGTCCGTCCTCTCAATGAAAATAGTCCAAATGCGCTGTCACCGCACGGCTAATCATCTGTCGGTTCTCACTCATGTTGGAATAGGATCCATTGATCATTTTTCGTCTGTCACTACGCCCAACACTCGCGAGTTTGAAGCTCGTCATAGTCATCCCTTCCCAGATCCTACTCGGAATACCACAGACAAGGTTTAGACTTTCCGGATCTCAGGAATAGCCACCAATAGTGCTAGCCTATACCACGAAGACTCTGATCGTGAACCAGGAGGCTAAGAGATATGTATTAAAGCTTGTTTTCATGTAGAACGGAAGTGTTTGTCAGGCCTGCATTTATAAGTGAGAATGGTGATGAGTGTCACTTGATCATCACATTCATCATGTTTTTATGTGTGAATGAATATCTTAGAGTAAGAATAAGCTTGAGTTGAATAGAAAAACAATAGTACTTTGTATTAATTCATGAGGAACAGTAGAGCTCCACACCTTAATCTATGAGGTATAGAAACCCCACCGTTGAAAATACATAAGTGAAAGGTCTAGACATGGCTGTGAGGCCAGCCTCCATTGTCTAAGGACTAAACATTCCAAAGATATAAAATAAGTCTCTAAAAGTAGTTTTTATACTCAACCAGTAGCTAGGGTTATAGAAAATAAGTAACTAAGTGCAGATAGTGCATAAATCCACTTTTGGGGCCCACTTGGTGTGTGCTTGGGCTGAGCATTGAAGTTTTCATGTCTAGAGACTCTTCTTGGAGTTAAACGCCAGGTTGCAGCCTGTTTGTGGCGTTTAACTCTGGTTTATAACCTGTTTCTGGCGTTTAACTTCAGAATAGGGCAGGAAGTTGGCGTTTGAACGCCAGTTTGCGTCATCAAAACTCAGAAAAAGTATGGACTATTATATATTTCTGGAAAGCCCTGGATGTCTACTTTCCAACGCAATTAAGAGCACACCAATTGGGTTTTTGTAGCTCCATAAAATCCATTTCGAGTGCAGGGAGATTAGAATCCAACAACATTTGCAGTCCTTTTTCAGCCTCTGAATCAGACTTTTGCTCAGGTCCCTCAATTTCAGCCAGAAAATACCTGAAATCATAGAAAAACACACAAACTCATAGTAAAGTCCAGAAATGTGAATTTTGCTTTAAAACTAAAGAAAACATAGTAAAAACTAACTAAATTATACTAAAAACTACCTAAAAACAATGCCAAAAAGCGTATAAATTATCCGCTCATCACAACACCAAACTTAAATTGTTGCTTGTCCCCAAGCAACTGCAAATCAAATAGGATAAAAAGAAGAAAATATACTATAAATTCCAAAATATCAATGAAACTTAGCTCCAATTAGAAGAGAATATACTATAAATTGCATCAGCTAAATTCAATAGAACTGAAATGTAGAAAGTGCAGAAAGGAAAAGTGTATCAAAGAGAGCTTTCTATTCTATCCTACTCCTACTCCTATTACTCTCTAGCAGAGCCAGCCTAATTTTTTTTCCAATGAAATGAAACTGATGCCTTTATATAGGCTTTACAAAAATGAAAATGAAATTAAAATTGAAAACAAATTACAATTCAAATGAAATTCCTATTCTAATTGTTTCTTATGCCTTTGAGTCATGTCCAATGGGCTTTGATTGGTTTGGCCTTTGAATGAGAGTGAATCTGGATGCATTTGGTGCTCCCAGTGGAGCGTTCAGTTCACTTTGTGAACTCCACTTTCACTTTGCTTGCATGCTTCCTCACGTGCCAATTTTGGTGTGCTGGTTCCTCCTTTAGCGCTCCCTTTTTGAGCGCTGCCTCTTGGTGCGTGCTTAACGCTCCCTTGGTTGAGAGCTATGCTCAATATTTGAGCACTGCTTCCTTGGTGATGACACAAGCTTTCTCCCAAGATGTGAAACCCACGAAAAAGGTAGAAGAGTGAACGTGGCGTTCACTTCCAAAGTGAACGCTACTCCAAGTATATTTTTTTCGCCTTAAAGATGCCTATCACTTATGCTTCAATTTCATACCAAATATAAATTTTTATATATCGTTGGAAAGCTCTGAATGTCAGCTTTTCAATGCAACTAGAAGCGCATCAATTGGACATCTGTAGCTCAAGTTATGGTTCTTTGAAGAAGGCATGGTCTTGCTGTTTTGGAGGCCGAAAACGCTCAATTAGTGAGCGTGTCGTTCACTTAGTGAGCGCTTGTTTGGAGTCCAACGTTAGCGCCAACTTTTGAAGCCCAAACTTAATGTTCACTGGTGCACGAAATTGTGATCTCAGGCAACGGCGCCAGAAACTCTATACGCACGTCTTAATAAATCGTTTTTCATTCACAACTTCGATACAACTAACCAGCAAGTGCACTGGGTCATCCAAGTAATAAACCTTACGTGAGTAAGGGTCGATCCCACGGAGATTGTCGGCTTGAAGCAAGCTATGGTCACCTTGTAAATCTCAGTCAGGCGGATATCAAATAGTTATGGAGTTTTCGAATATTAATAATAAATAGAAAATAAGGATAGAAATACTTATGTAATTTATTGGTTAGAATTTCAGATAAGCGTATAGAGATGCATTCGTTCCTCTGAACCTCTGCTTTCCTGCTGCCTTCATCCAATCAATCTTACTCCTTTCCATGGCTGGATTTATGTAAGGTCATCACCGTTGTCAATGGCTACTTTTTATCCTCTCTGGAAAATGGTCTGATGCGCTGTCACTGCATGGCTAATCGTCTGGAGGCATCACCCTTGTCAATGGCTGCATCCCATCCTCTTGTGAAAATGGTCCAAATGCTCTGTCACAGCACGGCTAATATACCACGAAGGTTCTGATTAAGAGATCCAAGAGATACTCATTCAATCTAAAGTGGAACGGAAGTGGTTGTCAGGCACGCGTTCATGGGGGAATGATGATGATTGTCACGTTCATCACATTCAGGTTGAAGTGCGAATGAATATCTTAGAAGCGGAATAAGTTGAATTGAATAGAAAAACAGTAGTACTTTGCATTAATCATTGAGGAACAGCAGAGCTCCACACCTTAATCTATGGAGTGCAGAAACTCTACCGTATGAAAATACATAAGTGATAATGGTTCAGGCATGGCCGAATGGCCAGCCCCCATGAAAGTCTAAGATAGCATAAAACTGATCAAAGATGTCTAATACAATAGTAAAAAGTCCTATTTATACTAAACTAGTTACTACGGTTTACAGAAGTAAGTAATTGATGCATAAATCCACTTCCGGGACCCACTTGGTTTGTGCTTGGGCTGAGCTTGAATGTTACACGTGTAGAGGTCAATCTTGGAGTTGAACGCCAGTCTGTAACGTATTTCTGGCGTTCAACTCTGGCTTGTGACGTGTTTCTGGCGTTTAACTCCAAACAGCAACGTAGAACTGGCGTTCAACGCCCTTTTATGTCATCTAAACTCGGCCAAAGTATGGACTATTATATATTGCTGAAAAGCCCTGGATGTCTACGTTCCAACGCAATTGGAAGCGCGCCATTTTCAGTTCTATAGCTCCAGAGAATCCACTTTGAGTGCAGGGAGGTCAGAATCCAACAACATCAGCAATCCTTCTTCAACCTCTGAATCTGATTTTTGCTCAAGTCCCTCAATTTCAGCCAGACAATACCTGAAATCTCAGAAAAAAACACAAACTCATAGTAAAGTCCAGAAATGTGAATTTAACATAAAAACTAATGAAAACATCCCTAAAAGTAACTAGATTCTACTAAAAACATACTAAAAACAATGCCAAAAAGCGTATAAATTATCCGCTCATCACAACACCAAACTTAAATTGTTGCTTGTCCCCAAGCAACTGAAAATCAAATAGGATAAAAGGAAGAGAATATACTATAAATTCCAAACTATCAATGAAACATAGCTCCAATCAGATGAGCGGGACTTGTAGCTTTTAGCCTCTTGAATAGTTTTGGCATCTCACTTTATCCATTGAAGTTCAGAATGATTGGCATCTATAAGAACTCAGAGTTCAGATAGTGTTATTGATTCTCCTAGTTCAGTATGATGATTCTTGAACACAGCTATTTTATGAGTCTTGTCCGTGGCCCTAAGCACTTTGTTTTCCAGTATTACCACCGGATACATAAATGCCACAGACACATAATTGGGTGAACCTTTTCAGATTGTGATTCAGCTTTGCTAAAGTCCCCAATTAGAGGTGTCCAGGGTTCTTAAGCACACTCTTCTTTTGATTTGGACCTTCACTTTAACCGCTCAGTCTCAAGTTTTCACTTGACACCTTCATGCCACAAGCACATGGTTAGGGACAACTTGGTTTAACCACTTAGGCCAGGATTTTATTCCTTTAGGCCCTCTTATCCACTGATGCTCAAAGCCTTGGGATCCTTTTTATTTACCCTTGCCTTTTGGTTTTAAGGGTTATTGGATTTTTGCTCTTGCCTCTTGGTTTTAAGAGCTTTTGGCTTTTTCTGCTTGCTTTTTATTTTTATTTTTTTTCGCCTATATTTTTTTTCTTTTTTTTTTCTACAAGCTTTGTTCTTTGCTGCTTTTTCTTGCTTCAAGAATCAATTTTATGATTTTTCAGATTATCAAATAACATGTCTCCTTATCATCATTCTTTCAAGAGCCAAAATATTTAACATTCTTAAACAACAACTTCAAAAGACATATGCACTGTTCAAGCATTCATTCAGAAAACAAAAAGTATTGTCACCACATCAATATAATTAAACTAAGTTCAAGGATAAATTCGAAACTCATGTACTTCTTGTTCTTTTGAATTAAAACAGTTTTCATTTAAGAGAGGTGATGGGTTCATAGGACATTCATAACTTTAAGACATAGTTACTAACTACTAATGATTATGTAATAAGACACAAACATGGATAAGCACTTAACATTAAGAAAACGAAAAACAGAAAATAAGAACAAGGAATGTGTCCACCTTAGTGATGGTGGCGTTGCCTTCTTGAGGAACCAATGATGTCCTTGAGCTCTTCTATGTCTCTTCCTTGTCTTTGTTGCTCCTCCCTCATTGCTTTTTGATCTTCTCTTATTTCATGAAGGATGATGGAGTGCTCTTGATGTTCCACCCTTAATTGTCCCATGTTGGAACTTAATTCTCCTAGGGAGGTGTTGATTTGCTCCCAATAGTTTTGTGGAGGAAAATGCATTTGAGGCATCTCCGGGATCTCATGGTGATGAGCTTCATGCGTCTCTTGAGATCCATGAATGGGCTCTCTTGCTTGCTCCATCCTTTTCTTAGTGATGGGCTTCTCTTCCTCAATGGGAATGTCTCCTTCTATGAAAGCTCCAGCTGAGTAACATAGATGGCAAATAAGATGAGGAAAAGCTAGCCTTGCCCCAGGAGAAGGCTTTTCGGCTATTTTGTAGAATTCAAGGGAGATGACTTCATGAACTTCTACTTCCTCTCCAATCATGATGCTATGAATCATGATGGCCCGATCCACAGTAACTTCAGATCGGTTGCTAGTGGGGATGATGGAGCGTTGGATGAACTCCAACCATCCTCTAGCCACAGGCTTAAGCTCCAGTCTTCTTAATTGAACCGGCTTGCCTTTGGAGTCAATTTTTCATTGAGCTCCTTCCACACAGATGTCCATGAGGACTTGGTCCAACCTTTGATTAAAGTTGACCCTTCTAGTGTAGGGGCGTGCATCTCCTTGCATCATAGGCAAGTTAAACGCCAACCTCACATTTTCCGAACTAAAATCTAGGTATTTCCCCCGAACCATTGTAATATAATTCTTTGGGTTTGGGTTCTTACTTTGATCATGGTTCCTAGTGATCCATGCATTAGCATAGAACTCTTGAACCATTAGGATGACGACTTGTTGGATGGGGTTTGTTAGAACTTCCCAACCTCTTCTTTGGATTTCATGTCGGATCTCCGGATACTCATTCTTCTTGAGCTTGAAAGGGACCTCGGGGATCACCTTCTTCTTGGCCACAACATCATAGAAGTGGTCGTGATAAGCTTTGGAGATGAATCTTTCCATCTCCCATGACTCGGAGGTGGAAGCTTTTGTCTTACCTTTCCCTTTTCTAGAGAATTCTGCGGTCTTGGGTGCCATCAATGGTAATGGAAAAACAAAAAGCTTATGCTTTTACCACACCAAACTTAGAATATTGCTCACCCTCGAGCAAGAGAAGAAAGAATAGATGAAGAAGAAGAAGAAAATATGGGGGAGAGGGGGGAGGGGTGTATTCAGCCAAGAAGGGGAAGAGAGGGTTGTGTTGTGTGAAAATGAAGAAGAATGGAGGGCTTTATATAGGGAAGGGAGGGGGGGTTAGGTTCGGCCATAAGCGTGGGTTTTGGGTGGGAAATTGATTTTGAATTTCGAAGGTAGGTGGAGTTTATGAGGTAGGTTTATGGGAAAGAGTGGATGGATGTGAGTGGTGAAGTGGTTATAGGGAAGAGAGATTGAGGTGATTGGTGAAGAGTTTTGGGAAAGATTGTTTATGGGATTGTGTGAAAGAGGGGTGAGAAGAAGTGAGTGGAGGTAGGTGGGGATCCTGTGGGGTCCACAGATCCTGAGGTGTTCAAGGATTTACAACCTTGCATCAAATTAGGCATGCAAAATGCCCTTGCACACAACTCTGGGCGTTCAGCGCCAGATTGGTGCTTGTTCTAGGCGTTGAACGCCCATTTGTTGCCCATTTCTGGCGTTGAACGCCAGAACCATGCTTGTTCTGGGCGTTCAGCGCCAGCTCTTCTCCAGGGTGCAATTCTGGCATTCAAATGCCCAGATGCTACCCATTTTGGGCGTTCAGCGCCAGAACCATGCTCTGTTCTGGCGTTGAACGCCAGTAAGGTCTTCCTCCAGGGTGTGATTTTTCTTCTGCTATTTTTGATTCCGTTTTCAATTTTTATATTTATTTTGTGACTCCACATGATCATGAACCTAATAAAACATGAAAGAACAAGAAAAATAAAATTAGATAAATAAAAATTGGGTTGCCTCCCAACAAGCGGTTCTTTAATGTCAATAGCTTGACAGTGGGCTCTCATGGAGCCTCACAGATGTTCAGAGCATTGTTGAGACTTCCCAACACCAAACTTAGAGTTTGGATATGGGAGTTCAACACCAAACTTAGAGTTTGGTTGTGGCCTCCCAACACCAAACTTAGAGTTTGACTGTGGGGCTCTGGTTGACTCTGTTTTGAGAGAAGCTTACTGTGCCTCTTTTCCATGTTTACAGAAGGGTAACCTTGAGTTGTAAACACAAGGGAGTCCTAATTCAATTGAAGGACTAATTCACCTTTGTGAACATCAATCATAGCTCTTGCTGTGGCTAGGAAAGGTCTTCTAAGGATGATGGATTCATCCTCATCCTTCCTAGTATCAAGGATTATGAAATCAGCAGGGATGTAAAGGCCTTCAACCTTTACTAATACGTCCTCTACTTGTCCATAAGCCTGTTTTCTTGAATTATCTGCCATCTCTAACGAGATTTTAGTAGCTTGCACCCTAAAGATTTTCAGTTTCTCTATTACAGAGAGGGGCATGAGGTTTATCCCTGAACCAAGGTCACACAGAGCCTTTTCAAAGATCATGTTGCCTATGGTACAAGGTATTACGAACTTTCCAGGATCCTGTTTCTTCTGAGGCAATGTCAGTTGATCCAGATCACTTAGTTCATTGGTGAACAAGGGAGGTTCATCCTCCCAAGTCTCAATACCAAATAATTTGGCATTCAGCTTCATGATTGCACCAAGGTACTTGGAAACTTGCTCTTCAGTAACATCCTCATTTTCTTCAGAAGAGGAATACTCATCAGAGCTCATGAAGGGCATAAGGAGGTTTAATGTAATCTCTATGGTCTCTAGATGAGTCTCAGATTCCTTTGGTTCCTCAAAGGGAAACTCCTTTTTGATCACTGGACATCCCAGGAGGTCTTCCTCACTGGGATATACATCCTCCCCTTCCTCTCCAGGTTCGGCCGTGTTGACTATGTCAATGGCCTTGCACTCTCCTTTTGGATTTTCTTCTGTATTGCTTGGGAGAGTACTAGGAGGGATTTCAGTGATCCTTTTACTCAGCTGGCCCACTTGTGCTTCCAAATTTCTAATGGAAGACCTTGTTTCATTCATGACACTCACAATGGCCTTAGATAGATCAGAGACTAAGTTTGTTAAATTAGAGGTATTTTGTTCAGAGTTCTCTGTCTGTTGCTGAGTGGATGATGGAAAAGGTTTACTATTGTTAAACCTATTTCTTCCACCATTATTAAAGCCTTGTTGAGGCTTTTCTTGATCCTTCCATGAGAGATTTGGATGATTTCTCCATGAGGGGTTATAGGTGTTCCCATAAGGTTCACCCATGTAATTCACCTCTGCTATTGCAGGGTTTTCAGGATCATAAGCTTCTTCTTCAGAAGATGCCTCTTGAGTACTGTTGGATGCAGCTTGCATTCCATTCAGACTCTGAGAAATCATATTGACTTGCTGAGTCAATATTTTATTCTGAGCCAATATGACATTCAGAGTATCAATTTCAAGAACTCCCTTCTTCATAGGCGTCCCATTACTCACAAGATTCCTCTCAGAAGTGTACATGAACTGGTTATTAGCAACCATGTCAATGAGTTCTTGAGCTTCTGCAGGCGTTTTCTTTAGGTGAATGGATCCACCTGTAGAAGTATCCAATGACATCTTAGCTAATTCAGACAGACCATCATAGAAAATATCCAGGATGGTCCATTCTGAAAGTGTAACAACCCTGATTTTCGAGTACATGAGATCTTTTCTGAAAGTACGGATTTCTCCAGAAGATCAGCAAAGGGAACACCTCTGCTATATCATCAAGCATCTCAATCCTCATTATCATTATATTATCCTTAAGCTAGAACCTCCTTTGAGGCAAGCTCGATAATACAATCGCGAAGAACCTAGTTTTTGAACCGTATCGGTTGGCAGTTTTGATTCTGATTTCGTAAATAGTCTCTGTTTGACGAACCGGACTCGATTCATGAGAGGAGAGAGATAATAGTATAATATTATCATTATATTAGTATTAAAAAATGCTCCAATGACATTATAAGGTTATCTGGTCTGTTTTTGTTAAAAACAGAAAATCGGTTTAACCGGGTTTACGGTTTACTGGTGCAGCTTAGCACCAGCACTCTCTGATGAATTTAGCAATGCTAAGGCCTCATTATACATGTTCTATTCTCATAATAAATATGTTACTAGTGTCATTTATGCTAGTAGCTCAGAAAATAATTTTTAGAGATGTTTTTACGAGTGTTCCGATACATCTAGTTTTAGTAGTTATACACTTGAGATATTTTAATATTATTTTAATCCACCTCCAAGCCAACCAATAAAAACTCACCTTACACCCCCAAGACCTCCAAGGCTGTCTCATTTCATCATTTTTGCCGAAAATAACAAGAGAGAAAAGAGAGAAACTTTCATGAACACTTAATCTTCAAAGCTTGATTTCTTCTGAACTAAAACTCAAATCAAAATTCCGATTTCACCAAAATGATCCTCTGTTCTTCCTCTACATAACCATATAACATATCAAGGCTGGAAATAAGGTGAGATGGCTGTCTCCCTCCCATTTCAATTTGGTTTTCAAGGAAAACCATGCAAAACATGTGTTTTCTTGATGTTCTTCCTTAGGAATCATGCTTAACTTGACTTGAGGGCCAAAAAACGTGAATTTCCAGCAAGTCTAAGGTGAGATATCTCTTCCTAACATACTGAGTGAGATTTGGTCAGTTGAGAGTTTTTGGATTTAAAGTTGTTCTTGATGTGATTTAGGAGGAAAAAGTGCTTAAGGACCACCTGAAAGTTTAACCGGATTTGGAGCAGCAAATCAAGGTAGGGATTGACGAATTTAATCTTGATTGATTGTGTTTGAGTTGTGTGATTATGATATGGTTTGGCTGTGCTTGAAATTGATTGTTTGTATGAGTAATTCTTGTTGAAATTTTGGTGAAAATTTGATGAAATTTGATGAAATTCAAGCTATGAATGTGTGTTCTTGTGGCAGCTGGAAAACGAAACCCTAGAGCTTAAATTGAGGTTCAATTTGTGTTAAAATCATGTAGAAAAGATGGGGTTTTAGTGGCTGGAAATTTATTTTGAATTATGGTAAAAATCGGTTGCTGAAAAGACTGAAAAATGGGTAAAAACAGAGAAAGAATATGAAGAATTTATGAAGAATATGAAGAACACTTTGAGTGTGGTGAAGAACAATGAAGAACACCTTTTTGATTCATAAAAGGGCAAGGAAGTAAAATTTTTGGTGTTTAAGGGGTTATATGGTAATTTCTGGAAGTTAGGATGGTAAAAGTAGAAATATTAAAAGTTACGGGTAGTAAAAAGTGAATTTTAAAGGTTAAAGGTTAAAGTAAAGTTAATTTTCGAAAATATATTAATAAAATAATAAATAATAATAAAATATTAAATAATATTATTTAATTAAAAATAATATTTTAATAAAAATAATAAAATAATGCAGAAAAGGCAGTTTTCTGTAAAAGGTTTAGAAAGACAACTTTAAGCGCAGAATCTCATAATTACCTTCATAAAACACCTAGGGAGTGGTAAGAACATATTAGTGAGGTAAAGATAAATAAAAGATAAAAAGTTAAAGAAAAGATAAACACCAAAGAAAAGTCTGTAAAGTTTTAATGACAGAAAAACAGACAAAGACTAGTGAACGAACTAGGGCAACTTAGTTAGTACTTGAGTTGCGACTAGGGTTAGGTATTATATGAAAAGTTAAATTGTTTCAGTATAGACTTAATGAACCTATACTTGGGACAGGCGAACTATTCATACCGAAATTTACATAAACTTTAAATACATACGTTAAGCAGAAAAATCAGAGTAGAGTAGAGAAACACAGAAAACAGAGTAACCAGAGTAAAGTAAAGAGATAAAGAGAAAAAGAGTAATATAGATACAGATGAAAAGAGTAATCAGAGAAGAGAAAAGAGATACAGAGAACAGAGTAATTAAAACAGAGTAAAGAGATACAGAGAAAATAGAAACCAGAACAGAGTAAAGAGATATAAAGAGAAGAGTAATATAATAAAGAGCTATATTTATATATATTAGTTGCTTGATGCAACCCAGAGCTATATTTATATATATATTAGTTGCTTGATGCAACCCAGAGCTATATTTAATATATATTAGTTGCTTAATGCAACCCAGAGCTTCTGTAGGGAAACTAAGTTACCTACAGCTATTTTCCGCTTCCCCAGAGCAGAGCAGAGTATATATATTTTCCTGCAGTAAGCAGAGGCTGTCTCAAATGAGCGGCTATTATTATATGCGCATTTATTTAGGAACGAAAAATCGCATTCGGGAAATCGGGATTACTCGTGACCGGATAAATGTCGGGATTGCGGGCAGCCAACCGACACATGAGCTCATGGCCTGCGCTAGGGCTAGACATGCATCATTCTTGTCTGTGCATCATTCTCTGTTGCATTCCTTTCTATGTGTGATCTACTTCTTTATGTTTGTCTGATCGTATGCTATTTTTGTGCTTTATTTTCTTGTATTCTTTTGTTTGTGTTCTACTTTCTGTTCTTTCTACTTTCTCTTTCTATCTTTATCTTCTATTTACTGCTTCGCTATATTATGTTACTCGTTTACTAATCGACCCCAAATAAATAAACTTAACTAATAACCCCGACCCTACCAAGAACTCCCCAGTTCTTACCCCTTCTCTCTCCCTTTCCCCTTCATATGGAAGTAAGAGTTCCTTTCCGTAGTTCGCTGACGATTGTACGCAAAAAGGGATTCCGCTCTAGGCAGTCTTCTGAGTCTAGGGTGAATATCGTTCTTTGATTATATGTATAACTTTGAGACCAGCCAACATCTGCACCCCCGTTTGTATGCGCACTTTAACCTAAATCCGGTGTACGAGATTCCTATTGTGTGGCTACTTCATGAGGCACCAGAGAGACGTCCTGTGGAAAAGTCTAATCATGCAGAGGAGTAGCAGATGATGTTCTATCTTCTGATGACGTTTCACCTGACTTGAGTTTTGAAGACCTAGAACGTACTTTCCCTCGCTTTAGTAGTTTAGAGGGACTAGGTGAGTATAGAGTCTAGGCTAGCCTAGGTGCCAGCTTAGAGACCTTTGAACAGGTCAGGACCTGGGATGTTTTATGTATGTATATGTATAAAGTTAATATCTAGCTATATCTAGGGGTGTTCTAACTAAAGGTCTATACTCTAATAAAAGCTAGATAACTGAATGTTGCTAGCTACTCGTGATGTATTTATGTGTGGTTGTTTATAACTGTTTTATCTGTTATTACTTGTGAATTGATTTTGAGTGATTCCGTCTATTAATCCAAATGTTTTCAAAAAAAAAAGTACACCTCACAAATTAACTACGCGTTTAACAATGAATCAGGCTCATATGATAAATAA
Organism: Arachis ipaensis; assembly: GCF_059453495.1. Taxonomy (NCBI): domain Eukaryota; kingdom Viridiplantae; phylum Streptophyta; class Magnoliopsida; order Fabales; family Fabaceae; genus Arachis; species Arachis ipaensis. The sequence goes on from NC_142435.1 coordinate 91,962,430, forward strand.
TAGATAATAATTAGGAAGACAAATTGGTAGCGCTCAGTTTCCGGTATGATCTAGACATATTGAAAATTGGATCGTTACAATTTGGTATCAGAGCAGTTCGTTCCCAGTAGAGCCTGGGGAGTGGACTGACTATGCTTCATTGCATACTCTGTTGTGTGTCTCATGCGTATAGGATATCCCAGTGATATATGTTGCATGATTGTCTCTGTGTTTTCATTTTGGGAATGTTCACACTTGACTTGAAGTGTTAAGACTGATCACCTTAACAATGATTGTTTGGTGTGAAGAAGACTACAATGGGTTCACGGAGACGAGGCGTACGGGAAGGAATTCCTAATGTTAACTACGAGAGGGAACAGAAAACGTTTATGGCTACCATGAACAACGTGGCTGAAGTAGTGCGTGAAGCTGCTGTAGCAGCGGCTAGGGCTGTTGAACGTCTCGGAGTGAGAATGGAAATGAGAATGAACATGGAGAAGATAGTGGGAATGATGAGAATAACTTGGGGCATCTTGAAAGACCTATGACCCTTGCGACATTTCTGAAGGTTAATCCGCCTAAGTTCAAGGGTACACTCGTTGCGACTGACGCTGATAATTGGTTTCGAGGTATTGAACGATCACTGAGAGCGCAACATGTTTCGGAAGGACAGCACGTGGAGTTTGCTACTTATATGCTCGAGGGAGAAGCTGGGTACTGGTGGCAGGGGATACAGCGACTGCTACAACAGAATGAAAATGACATTCCTTAGGATATCTTTAGGGACGAATTTTATAAAAAGTATTTTCTGGGAGCAGCACGAGATGCTAAGGAGATGGAGCTTATGCAGTTGAAACAATGGGATATGACTATTGCTAAGTATGCCCGTAAGTCCGATGACTTGTGTCGTTTCTCTAAGATCTGTCAAGGGAGTCCTACTGACTTTGAAGAATGGAAGTGCTTGAAGTTTGAAGGAGGCCTTCGTGATGATCTGATGAGTTCAATGGTTTTGCTGGAGATACGTAATTTTGCTGAATTAGTCAACAAGAGTAAGTTAGTAGAAGAATGTATTAAGAAAGTGAATGTGGCCAAGGTGAGTTACCAAGGATTTCCACCAAGGCGTCTTAGCAATCATTAGGCAGCTGGAAGAAGGGTGCATTTTAAAGCGCGTGGCATATGACAGCATAAGAACCTATAAGTTGGTAACATTACTGCTCGCCTTACGGGTAAGAATGGAGGTAAAGTAAGGCAAGGCAATGGTAAACGAGCCCGTCAGGCTTACATAAACCCTGCATGTAAGCAATGCGGAAAAGAGCATAGTAACATGTCTTGCCAGTTTGGATCACCTAACTGCTATGCTTGTGGAGAACTTGGACACGTTGCCAAGGATTGTCCGAAGGGATTTACTCAAAATTCAGTTAGAACCCAGCAACAAGGACGAGTGTTTGCTATCACTATTGATGATGTTGTGCAATCAAACGCCCTCATTCAAGGTCAGGTTATGTTAAGAATCGATTTCTAACTGTACTGTATGATTCGGGTGCATCGCATTCTTTATTTCTCTAACTATTGCTCACGAGTTAGGATTATATTTCTTTAAATTGAATTTTTACTTGATTGTCTATACACCTGCATCCCAAAATGCTTTGACCAGTTTAGTGTGCCTGCAAGTACCATTCGCTATTAGGAACAGGACTTTTATACACTATCTAATCTGTTTGCCTCCATATGGTTTAGAAGTTATTTTAGGATTAGATTGGTTATCTAAGTATCATGTTTTCCTTGATTATTTTAAAAGAACTACTGTTATTCCATCTGATAGTCTATGTACTAAACCATTTCTATCCCACACCTTATATCTGAATTCTGTAAGAGTTACCTTAGGCGGGAGTGATTGTGAGGAGTACGTTCTGTTAGCAGCTAGCTCGAATGATAGTGAATTAAGCTTAGAACGAATCTAAATGATGAAGGAATTTCCTGATGTTTTCTTGGATGACATACCTGAGTCTCCTCCTCAGCGAGAGATAGAATTCAGCATTGATCTAGTACCTGGAGCCGGACCGATTTCCATAGCACTGTACTGGATGTCACCATTGCTTGCAGAGCTGAAGAAGCTGTGAGATAGGATCGTAGTGGCTTATGGAGGTACAAGAAAAGAATTTGTGTGCCTAACTCTGGAGAATTGCGACAAAAGATTCTTGCTGAAGCTCACCAAAGTAGACTTTCTATGCATCCTGGAGTGACAAAGATGTATCGAGATTTAAAACAAATGTTCTAGTGGCCGAGCTTAAAGAAAGAAGTAGCTGATTATGTCTCAAAATGTTTAACCTGCCAGAAGATGAAGGTGGAACATCAGAAGCTGTCAAGAACCCTGCAACCCTTAGAAATACCACAATGGAAATGGGAGCAGATTACTATGAATTTTGTCACGAGATTGCCAAGAACCTCAACAGGACACGATGCCATTTGGGTAATTATGGACAGGTTGACAAAGTCAGCGCACTTCCTTCTGATTCGAGTTGACTATACTTTAGAAAGGCTGGCACGGATATATATTCAAGAAATCATACGATTGCACGGGATACCTTTGTTAATTGTTTCAGATCGAGATCCGATGTTTACATCCAGATTCTGGAGAGCTTTTCAGAAAGCATTGGAAATAGAATTGCACACGAGTATAGCATACCATCCTCAGATAGACGGACAATCAGAGCAGACAATCCAGACGTTGGAAAACATGTTAAGATCTTGTGTGATGGATAACCAGGGCAGTTGGGATAGGTATTTGCCATTGGTCCAGTTCGTCTACAACAACAGTTACCAACAAAGTATCGGGATGGCACCATATGAAGCTCTCTACGGAAGGAGATGTCAGACACCATTGTGTTGGAATGATGACGGAGAAGCTAGTGTCTTAGGTCCAGACTTAGTGTAAGAAACCATTGAGAAGATAAAGGAGATTCGTCGGAAGATCCAGACAGCATAAGGCCGCCAAAAGAGCTATGCCGATAATAGATGTAGACCCTTAGAGTTTAGTGACGGAAACTATGTATTTCTAGAAGTAACCTCGATTACTGGAATAGGTAAAGTCCTTAAGACTAAAAAGCTTAACCCATGATACATAGAACCTTTCCAAATACTTAAAAGAGTCGGTCTAGTAGTTCATCAAATAGTCCTTCCTCCTTATTTATCAAACCTTCATGATGTTTTTCATGTCTGGCAACTTAAGAAATATATTCCCGACAAGAGTCACATTTTACAACCAGAGACAGTACAGTTATGAAATGATTTGACATATCAAGCATCACCGGTTCAAATCGTAGAAAGAAGTGATAAGCAGCTAAAAGGCAAGACTGTTCGCTTAGTCAAAGTAGCATGGGAACCAAGAGGAGAGGAAGAGCACACTTGGGAACTGGAAGATAAGATGAAAGTTGATTACCCGCATTTATTCCTAGGTAACTGAAATTTTGAGGGCAAAATTTTCTTTTAGGAGGGTAGAATGTAACAACCCTTATTTTCGAGTACATGAGATCTTTTCTGAAAGTACGGATTTCTCCAGAAGATCAGCAAAGGGAACACCTCTGCTATATCATCAAGCATCTCAATCCTCATTATCATTATGTCATCCTTAAGCTAGAACCTCCTTTAAGGCAAGCTCGATAATACAATCGCGAAGAACCTAGTTTTTGAACCGTATCGGTTGGCAGTTTTGATTCTGATTTTCGTAAATAGTCTCTGTTTGACGAACCGGACTCGATTCATGAGAGGAGAGAGATAATAGTATAATATTATCATTATATTAGTATTAGAAAATGCTTGAATGACATTATAAGGTTATCTGGTCTGTTTTTGTTAAAAACAGAAAATCGGTTTAACCGGGTTTACGGTTTACTAGTGCAGCTTAGCACCAGCACTCTCTGATGAATTTAGCAATGCTAAGGCCTCATTATACATGTTCTATTCTCATAATAAATATGTTACTAGTGTCATTTATGCTAGTAGCTCAGAAAATAATTTTTAGAGATGTTTTTACGAGTGTTCCGGTACACCTAGTTTTAGTAGTTGTACACCAGAGATATTTTAATATTATTTTAATCCACCTCCAAGCCAACCAATAACAACTCACCTTACACCCCCAAGACCTCCAAGGCTGTCTCATTTCATCATTTTGGCCGAAAATAACAAGAGAGAAAAGAGAGAAACTTTCATGAACACTTAATCTTCAAAGCTTGATTTCTTCTGAACTAAAACTCAAATCAAAATTCCGATTTCACCAAAATGATCCTCTCTTCTTCCTCTACATAACCATATAACATATCAAGGCTGGAAATAAGGTGAGATGGCTGTCTCCCTCCCATTTCAATTCGGTTTTCAAGGAAAACCATGCAAAACATGTGTTTTCTTGATGTTCTTCCTTAGGAATCATGCTTAACTTGACTTGAGGGCCAAAAAACGTGAATTTCCAGCAAGTCTAAGGTGAGATATCTCTTCCTAACATACTGAGTGAGATTTGGTCAGTTGAGAGTTTTTGGATTTAAAGTTGTTCTTGATGTGATTTAGGAGGAAAAAGTGCTTAAGGACCACCTGAAAGTTTAACTGGATTTGGAGCAGCAAATCAAGGTAGGTATTGACGAATTTAATCTTGATTGATTGTGTTTGAGTTGTGTGATTATGATATGGTTTGGCTGTGCTTGAAATTGATTGTTTGTATGAGTAATTCTTGTTGAAATTTTGGTGAAAATTTGATGAAATTTGATGAAATTCAAGCTATGAATGTGTGTTCTTGTGGCAGCTGGAAAACGAAACCCTAGAGCTTAAATTGAGGTTCAATTTGTGTTAAAATCATGTAGAAAAGATGGGGTTTTAGTGGCTGGAAATTTATTTTGAATTATGGTAAAAATCGGTTGCTGAAAAGACTGAAAAACGGGTAAAAACAGAGAAAGAATATGAAGAATTTATGAAGAACATGAAGAACACTTTGAGTGTGGTGAAGAACAATGAAGAACACCTTTTTGATTCATAAAAGGGCAAGGAAGTAAAATTTTTGGTGTTTAAGGGGTTATATGGTAATTTCTGGAAGTTAGAATGGTAAAAGTAGAAATATTAAAAGTTACGGGTGGTAAAAAGTGAATTTTAAAGGTTAAAGGTTAAAGTAAAGTTAATTTTCGAAAATATATTAATAAAATAATAAATAATAATAAAATATTAAATAATAATATTTAATTAAAAATAATATTTTAATAAAAATAATAAAATAATACAGAAAAGGCAGTTTTCTGTAAAAGCTTTAGAAAGACAACTTTAAGCGCAGAATCTCATAATTACCTTCATAAAACACCTAGGGAGTGGTAAGAACATATTAGTGAGGTAAAGATAAATAAAAGATAAAAAGTTAAAGAAAAGATAAACACCAAAGAAAAGTCTGTAAAGTTTTAATGACAGAAAAACAGACAGAGACTAGTGAACGAACTAGGGCAACTTAGTTAGTACTTGAGTTGCGACTAAGGTTAGGTATTATATTAAAAGTTAAACTGTTTCAGTATAGACTTAATGAACCTATACTTGGGACAGGCGAACTATTCATACCGAAATTTACATAAACTTTAAATACATACGTTAAGCAGAGAAATCAGAGTAGAGTAGAGAAACACAGAAAACAGAGTAACCAGAGTAAAGTAAAGAGATAAAGAGAAAAAGAGTAATATAGATACAGATGAAAAGAGTAATCAGAGAAGAGAAAAGAGATACAGAGAACAGAGTAATTAAAACAGAGTAAAGAGATACAGAGAAAAGAGAAACTAGAATAGAGTAAAGAGATATAAAGAGAAGAGTAATATAACAAAGAGCTATATTTATATATATTAGTTGCTTGATGCAACCCAGAGCTATATTTATATATATATTAGTTGCTTGATGCAACCCAGAGCTTCTGTAGGGAAACTAAGTTACCTACAGCTATTTTCCGCTTCCCAAGAGCAGAGCAGAGTATATATATTTTCCTGCAGTAAGCAGAGGCTGTCTCAAATGAGCGGCTATTATTATATGCGCATTTATTTAGGAACGGAAAATCGCATTCAGGAAATCGGGATTACTCGTGACCGGATAAATGTCGGGATTGCGGGCAGCCAACCGACACATGAGCTCATGGCCTGCGCTAGGGCTAGACATGCATCATTCTTGTCTGCGCATCATTCTCTGTTGCATTCCTTTCTGTGTGTGATCTACTTCTTTATGTTTGTCTGCTCGTATGCTATTTTTGTGCTTTATTTTCTTGTATTCTTTTGTTTGTGTTCTACTTTCTGTTCTTTCTACTTTCTCTTTCTATCTTTATCTTCTATTTACTGCTTCGCTATATTATGTTACTCGTCTACTAATCGACCCCAAATAAATGAACTTAACTAATAACCCCGACCCTACTAAGAACTCCCCAGTTCTTACCCCTTCTCTCTCCCTTTCCCCTTCAGATGGAAGTAAGAGTTCCTTTCTGTAGTTCGCTGACGATTGTACGCAAAAAGGGATTCCACTCTAGGCAGTCTTCTGAGTCTAGGGTGAATATCGTTCTCTGATTATATGTATAACTGTGAGACCAGCCAACATCTGCACCCCCGTTCGTATGCACACTTTAACCTAAATCCGGTGTACGAGATTCCTATTGTGTGGCTACTTCATGAGGCACCAGAGAGACGTCCTGTGGAAAAGTCTGATCGTGCAGAGGAGTAGCAGATGATGTTCTATCTTCTGATGACGTTCCACCTGACTTGAGTTTTGAAGACCTAGAACGTACTTTCCCTCGCTTTAGTAGTTTAGAGGGACTAGGTGAGTATAGAGTCTAGGCTAGCCTAGGTGCCAGCTTAGAGACCTTTGAACAGGTCAGGACCTGGGATGTTGTATGTATGTATATGTATAAAGTTAATATCTAGCTATATCTAGGGGTGTTCTAACTAAAGGTCTATACTCTAATAAAAGCTAGATAACTGAATGTTGCTAGCTACTCGTGATGTATTTATGTGTGGTTGTTTATAACTGTTTTATCTGTTATTACTTGTGAATTGATTTTGAGTGATTCCGTCTATTAATCCAAATGTTTTCAAAAAAAAAAATACACCTCACAAATTAACTACGTGTTTAACAACGAATCAGGCTCATATGATAAATAATAGATAATAATTAGGAAGACAAATTGGTAGCGCTCAGTTTCCGGTATGATCTAGACATATTGAAAATTGGGTCGTTACAGAAAGCATGTCAGAAGGACACTTTTTGGTCAGTCCTTCGTATCTCTCCCAAGCTTCATAGAGGGATTCACCTTCTTTCTGTCTGAAGGTCTGAACATCCACTCTAAGCTTACTCAGCTTTTGAGGAGGGAAGAACTTGGCTAAGAAAGCCTTGACCAGCTTATCCCAAGAGTTCAGGCTATCCTTAGGTTAAGAGTCCAACCATACTCTAGCTCTGTCTCTTACAGCAAAAGGGAAAAGCATGAGCCTGTAGACTTCAGGATCTACTCCATTAGTCTTAACAGTATCACAGATCTGCAAGAATTCAGTTAAGAACTAAAAAGGATCTTCAGATGGAAGTCCATAAAACTTACAGTTTTGCTGCATCAGAGAAACTAATTGAGGTTTCAACTCAAAATTGTTTGCTCCAATGGCAGGAATGGAGATGCTTCTTCCATGTAAATTGGAATTAGGTGCAGTGAAGTCACCAAGCATCCTCCGTGCATTATTATTATTTTCGGCTGCCATCTCCTCTTCTTGTTCGAAAATTTCTGAAAGGTGCTTGCTGGATTGTTGTAATTTAGCTTCTCTTAGTTTCCTCTTCAGAGTCCTTTCAGGTTCTGGATCTGCTTCTACAAGAATGTTCTTGTCCTTGCTCCTGCTCATATGAAAAAGAGGGATAGAAAAATAATAATAATAGGGGCCCTTTTTACCACAGTATAGAGGTCCCTGTGTGAGTAGAAGAAAAGAAGAAGAAAAAATTCGAACACAGATGGAAGAGGGGGTTCAAATTTGGGTAAGATGAAGTGTTAGTAGATGAATAAATAAATAGAAGGAGATAAGAGAGAGAGAGAATTTTCGAAAATAATTTTTGAAAAAGAGTTAGTGATTTTCGAAAATAGTTTTTGAAAAAGGTTAGTAATTTTCGAGAATTAAAATCAAAAATTAAAATAATTAGTTAATTAAAAAAAATTTTGTAAAAGAGCGAAGATATTTTCAAAAATTAGAGAGAGAAAGTTAGTTAGGTAGTTTTGAAAAAGATAAGAAACAAACAAAAAGTTAGTTAGTTAGTTGAAACAAATTTGAAAATCAATTTTGAAAAGATAAGAAGATAATAAGTTAGAAAGGATATTTTAAAATCAAATTTTGAAAAAGATAAGATAAATAGATATTTTTGAAAAGATATGATTGAAATTAGTTTTGAAAAAGATTTGATTTTTAAAATCATAATTAATGACTTGATTCACAAGAAATCACAAGATATGATTCTAGAACTCAAAGTTTGAATCTTTCTTAACAAGCAAGTAACAAACTTAAAATTTTTGAATCAAAACATTAATTGATAAGAAAAAGATGTTTGAAAAATATTTTTAAAATTTTTGAAAATAAATAAGAAAAATGAAAAAGATTTGATTTTTGAAAAAGATTTTGAAAAAGATAAGATTTTTAAATTAAAAATTTGATTTGACTCATAAAAACAACTAGATTTTAAAAAGTTTTGAAAAAGTCAACTCAAATTTTTGAAATTTATGAGTGAAAAAGGGAAAGATTATTTTTTTTTTATTTTTGAATTTTTTATGATGAGAGGGAAAAACAGGAAAAAGACTCAATGCATGAAAATTTTGGATCAAAACAATGAATGCATGCAAGAATGCTATGAATGTCAAGATGAACACCAAGAACACTTTGAATGTCAAGATGAACATCAAGAACTTATTTTTGAAAAATTTTTAATGCAAAGAAAACATGCAAGACACCAAACTTAAAAATTTTTCATGTATAGACACTATGATTGCAAGAATGCATATGAAAAACAAGAAAAGACACAAAACATGAAAACATCAAGATCAAACAAGAAGACTTACCAAGAACAACTTGAAGATCATGAAGAACACTATGAATGCATGAATTTTTCGAAAAATGCAAGATGAATATGCAATTGACACCAAACTTTCAACTTGACTCAAGACTCAAACAAGAAACATGTAATATTTTTTATTTTTATGAATTTTTTTATTTTTTTGGGTTTTTGTATATTTTTTTTCGAAAAAACATATAGGAAAAAGAAAATAAGGATTTCAAAATTTTTTAATATGAATTCCAGGAATCTTGTATTCTTAGTCTAAAGCTCCAATTTGAAACATTTTTGGAAAAAAAAAAAAGAAAATTACCTAATTTGAGCAACAAGATGAACCGTCAGTTGTTCAAACTCAAACAATCCCCGGCAACGGCGCCAAAAACTTGGTGCACGAAATTGTGATCTCAGGCAACGGCGCCAGAAACTCTTTACGCACGTCTTAATAAATCATTTTTCATTCACAACTTCGATACAACTAACCAGCAAATGCACTGGGTCGTCCAAGTAATAAACCTTACGTGAGTAAGGGTCGATCCCACGAAGATTGTCGGCTTGAAGCAAGCTATGGTCACCTTGTAAATCTTAGTCAGGCGGATATCAAATAGTTATGGAGTTTTCGAATATTAATAATGAATAGAAAATAAGGATAGAAATACTTATGTAATTCATTGGTTAGAATTTCAGATAAATGTATAGAGATGCATTCGTTCCTCTGAACCTCTGCTTTCCTGCTGTCTTCATCCAATCAATCTTACTCCTTTCCATGGCTGGCTTTATGTAAGGTCATCACCGTTGTCAATGGCTACTTTTTATCCTCTCTGAAAAATGGTCCGATGTGCTGTCACTGCATGGCTAATCGTCTGGAGGCATCACCCTTGTCAATGGCTGCATCCCATCCTCTTGTGAAAATGGTCCAAATGCTCTGTCACAGCACGACTAATCATCTGAGGTTCTCGATCATACTGGAATAGGATTCACCCTCCTTTTGCGTCTGTCACTACGCCCAGCACTCGCGAGTTTGAAGTTCGTCACTGTCATTCAATGCCAGAGTCCTACTCGGAATACCACAGACAAGGTTTAAACTTTCCGGACTCTCATGAATGCCGCCATCAATCTAGCTTATACCACGAAGATTCTGATTAAGAGATCCAAGAGATACTCATTCAATCTAAGGTGGAACGGAAGTGGTTGTCCGGCACGCGTTCGTGGGGGAATGATGATGATTGTCACGTTCATCACATTCAGGTTGAAGTGCGAATGAATATCTTAGAAGCGGAATAAGTTGAATTGAATAGAAAAACAGTAGTACTTTGCATTAATCTTTGAGAAACAGTAGAGCTCCACACCTTAATCTATGGAGTGTAGAAACTCTACTGTATGAAAATACATAAGTGATAATGGTTCAGGTATGGCCGAATGGCCATCCCCCATGAAAGTCTAAGATAGCATAAAACTGATCAAAGATGTCTAATACAATAGTAAAAAGTCCTATTTATACTAAACTAGTTACTAGGGTTTACAGAAGTAAGTAATTGATGCATAAATCCACTTCCGGGGCCCACTTGGTGTGTGCTTGGGCTGATCTTGAATGTTACACGTGTAGAGGTCAATCTTGGAGTTGAACGCCAGTTTGTAACGTATTTCTGGCGTTCAACTCTGGCTTGTGACGTGTTTCTGGCGTTTAACTCCAGATAGCAGCATAGAACTGGCGTTCAACGCCATTTTACGTCCTCTAAACTCGGCAAAAGTATGAACTATTATATATTTCTGGAAAGCCCTGGATGTCTACTTTCCAACGCAATTGGAAGCGCGCCATTTTGAGTTCTGTAGCTCCAGAAAATCCACTTTGAGTGCAGGGAGGTCAGAATCCAATAGCATCAGCAGTCCTTCTTCAACCTCTGAATCTGATTTTTGCTCAAGTCCCTCAATTTCAGCCAGAAAATACCTGAAATCACAGAAAAACACACAAACTCATAGTAAAGTCTAGAAATGTGAATTTAACATAAAAACTAATGAAAAGATCCCTAAAAGTAACTAGATTCTACTAAAAACATACTAAAAACAATGCCAAAAAGCGTATAAATTATCCGCTCATCATTCACCCCATACTATTATATATCGTTGGAAAGATTTAGATGTATACTTTCCAATGCATTTGAGAGCACATCATTTAAAGCTCTACAGCTCAAGTTATCCTCCTTGGATGGTGAAGAGGTCAAATGGCCTTACTGCAGGTTGATACTATGTTCATCTTTGCACTTTCGGGGTAAGTTTTCTCCCTCAGATTTAGTGTCCCTGATGCCAGGGCATTATGGCCTATTTTTCTATGCTTTTTTCAGTAAATTTTAATTCAGTTTTCATACAATTTCTGTTGATAAAGGAGCAAAAGCATGAAAAATCTCTGCATGAAACAAAATCTCAAGCATAGGTGAATTTTAGCTAATATACAGGGTAAATATGATGAAATAGATCACAATAAGTGAAGTGTTGATTTTGGGTATTATTAGCACACTTAATATAATGAAGTTTGTCTTGTATGTTACTTTGATACACTTTGTTTGCTTGATTTTAGACCAAAAGAAGCAGAGAAGAGCCACATTAGTAGCTACGTTAGCGCCACTAACGTGGCCATTAAAATGGAAAGAAGGAAAGCTTGGAAAGTTTGTGAGAACGTTAACGCCACTAACATTAGCAAAAGGCAAGAAGACCCACGTTAGCAACCTCGTTAGCTCCACTAACGTGGGCACTAACGTGGAAGAAAAGAGAAGCCCCAACGTTAGTGAGAAAGTTAATGGCATTAACTTTGAAGAAGGAGTAGCGTTATTGGCAAAAGTGAGTGCCAATAATGCTAGCGAAGTAAAAGAAGACCCACGTTAGCTTCCACGTTAGTTACATTAACGTGGGAACTAACGTGGAAAGAAAGGGAAACGTCAACTTTAGTGGAAAAAGTGAGTGCCACTAACGTTTGCGAAGCAAAGGAAGACCCACGTTAATGGCCACGTTAGTTACACTAACGTGGACATTAACATGGGCAAAGATCTCACCTGGCAGCCTGACCATGCATTCTTCAAACAAGAATAACTTGAGCCACAAAGTTCCAAATGAGGTGATTTTAGTGGCATTGAAAAGTAGGATTCCAGAGATTTCTAAGCATATATGGCACTACATGGTGGACACTAAATTTGAGGGAGAAAACCTGCCCCAAAAGTGCAAAGAGGAACATGGTATCAACCTGTAGTAAGGCCAGCTGACCTCTTCACTTTCCAAGAAATGTAACTCGAGCTGTAGAGCTCCAAATGATGCGCTTCCAAAGGCGTTAGAAAGTAGACATCCAGGGCTTTCCAAGAATATATAATAGTATGGGGTGGACATTAAGTTTGAACTTCAGAAGCTGGCAATATTCATCCCCTAATCGCTAACGTTATTGTGACTCACTTTTTCCAGTAATACCAGCGACTATGCCAGCGACCTTATCTTCTTCAAAGGAGCATAACTTGAGTTACAGAGGTCCAATTGAGATGATTCTAGTTGCATTAGAAAGCTGACATTCAGAGCTTTCCAACGATATATAATATTCTATAGTGGACATGAAATTGGAGCACAAACTAGAGGCATCTTTTAAGCCCCAAAAATACCAACTGGGTAGCAAGTTTGACGTTAGCCACACTAACTTCAGCACTAACGCCACACTTGTAGCGTTAGTGTGGCTAAAGGAAACAATAAAGCCAAGTCACCCTGGACCTTAATTTGATTTACTTCTCTCTCAAGTCCACTTCAAAGCTCAAGCAAGCAAGCCCACAATTTTCAACCAATCAAGACCCCAAGAAGAATGTAGAATTGTTAATTTTCATTTCATTGTAATTTGCTTTTAATTTCATTTCATTTTGTAATCTAGGATAGCCTATAAAAAGGCCTTAGTTTCTACATTGATTTCATTCTGGAATAGAGAATTGAAGGAAGGGGAAGAGAGTGAAGACCGATTCGAACTTCTGTGAATTGGCACACTCCAAGGGGAGTGGGTCTTCGGACCCCTCCCCTCCTACACTCTTCTTCCTTTTCTCTTTTTTTCTTCCTTAGGAGTAGTTTCGTTTTCTTTGTACTTTTTATTTATGAATTTTGAAGTTTCAATTTTAGTTTCAATCTTCATCTTTACTTTTCTACACTTTCTTTCTTTTCTATTTTGGTAGAGCAATGATCAACTAACTCTTTTCATTGGGTTAAAGAGCTCTATTATGATTCAATGGATCAATTGTAGTTCTTATTCTTCTTCTTCTTCTTTCTTTTCTCTTGATTTTACTAGAGAGCTTTCGACCTTCATCCAATTGAGTAATTGTCTCGGAAGAAAAATTGCTCATACTTGGATTTTCTCTGAACCTTGGAAGAGGAATGAGGAAATCATGCTAGAAATGCTCTTTCACATTGGATTAGATTGGGGATTGGATGGATATTATGACATTAAATCTTACCAATACTTTGATCTATGAATGTGTGAGGTATAATCAGTGACCAAACTTTATCTCTTCCCATGAGCAATTAAATCAAGGAATTGGGAAATTGTTCAAGCTTAGAGAGATTGGATTGCCAAGGAATTGGGATCCAATCACGTAAGATTGCCAAGGAGATCAATGAATGCATTGATTGAGGAAGAGATGAGAATGAAATTGATCCGGAGGATTGCAATATCTCTTGATCCCAATGTTCATTTTATTTTTAGTTCTTACATTTACTTTTCTTGCCAATTTACTTTTCTGCACTTTATTGCTTTCTTTACTTTTATGCCATTTACAATTCCTGCTGCTTATCACTCCAATATGATTCGTCTGACTAGGATAATCAATTAACCATTGATTGCTTAATCCGTTAATCTCTGTGGGATTCGACCTCACTCTATTGTGAGTTATTACTTGACGACAATTCGGTATAGTTGCCGAAGGGGAATTTGTTGAGAGACAAGTTTCCATGCATCAGTCCACCATGAAGTGCCATATATGCTTGGAAAGCTCTAGATTCCTACTTTCCAATGCCACTAAAATCACCTCATGTGGAGTTTTGTAGCTCAAGTTATTCTTATTGGAGTGTGAAGAGGTCAGTGTTACAAATCCTCTTTGCTTAACTCAGAATCCTCTTTGAGTTTGTTTCCAACTCTTTGTCCAACTTGGGAGTGTGATTCTTCTTTTAGTGCTTTTATTGCTTCTTTTTATATTATTTCCTACAAAATTTATAAAATCAAAAGATCAAAGAAATATACTATTTGAGCACATATGCATTCAATATTTAAGCACTAATAATCAATTTCTTGTATGAGAAAGCATAGAAAAACATGACATGATGGCATGTCATCACCTACCGCCTTCTCCTTTTAGAGGAAAATATTCTGAGGGAGTGTGCCCTACCACCTTCCTCTGGTTGTCGCATGATTCCGTGGGTTAGTGCCCTACCACCTTGCAATCAGAGAGAAGTCGCATTTTTAGGAGGAATAAATCCGAGGGATAAGTGCCCTACCACCTTCTCCTTTCAGAGGGAAACATTCCGAGGGATCGTGCTCTACCACCTTCCTCTGGTTGCGAAAAGTATGAGTGAGAAGCCCAGCTTCAACTCTCACATCCTAACGTAGGCGGGATTCTGCCACAGTCCATACGACGGATAATAATGCATATTATAATTACATATTCAATCTCAGAAGTCACTCCTCATAACACACTTCCACTCATACTCATTCCATCAACTTAGCCATTCACCAAATATAAGCCCAAAAGCCTATTTCTTTTATTCCCATACTCAAATATAAGCCCAAAAGCCTTAAAATGGTGCTATAGAAGATTACAACCTTGTTGGGAAGGTGAAGTAGTTCAAAACAAAGTTTAAAATTATGAAACAGGGCATGTGCATCTGCACAGGGGTGTGCGTGTGCACGCCCACAAAGATTTTGAAAGTGTACGTACGCACATGTACTAAAATTTATAAAGTCTGTTCACTCGCACAAGCTGTGCGAGCGCCCCTAACAGACGTCCCTTCCCAACTTGTACGTGTGCATAGGGCTGTACGTCCGCACAGGTCGTAATTCTTCATTGATTTGCGCACGCACAACCTATGCTAACGCTACTACCAGAGCCCTTTCCCCTGCCTGTGCGTATGAACAGGTCTGTACGTCCACACGTAATGTGCGCGTACGCATCCCTTCCCCTCCCCCCCCTCTTTTTTTTGAACATAACAAACAAAACTTGCACTTCAAGCAAAATGAAATTCAAGACAAAAGTGCAACTTAAACATACTAACATTCAAAGCATTAAAACAAGAATATTCAAAGAAGAAAACTACCTACAATGGCAACTCAAGGCACTTATTGATTATATTTACAAGAGAATGGAAAGAGTTTGTAACGACCCAATTTTTGGTACGTCATGATCATACTAGAAACTGAGCGCTACCAACTTGTCTTCCTAATTATTATCTATTATTTATTATATGAGCCTGATTCGTTGTTAAAAACATAGTTAATTTGCGAGGGACTTTTTTTTTGAAAACATTTGGATTAATAGACGGAATCATTCATAATCAATTCACAACTGATAACAGATAAAACAGTTATAAACAACCACACATAAATACATCACAAGCAGTCAACAACATTCAGTGATCCAACTTTTATTTAAGTATCGACTTTTGGTTAGAACACCCGTGGACATAGCTAGATAATAACTATATACATATACATACATACAACATCCCAGGTCCTGACCTGTTCAAGAGGTCCCTAAGCTGGCACCTAGGCTAGCCTAGACTCTATACTCACCTAGTCCCTCTAAACTACTAAAGCGAGGGAAAGTACGTTCTAGGTCTTCAAAACTCAAGTCAGGTGGATCGTCATCAAAATGTGGAAGGTCGTCTACTAATCCTCTGCACGATCATATGTCATCAAAGGGCGTCTCTCAAGTACTTCATCGAGTGGCCACATAACAGCAACATCGTACGGAGGACTTAGGTTAAAGTTTGTAGATAAGCAGGGTGCAGACATTGGCTGGCCTCACAGTATATACATATAAACAGGTAACGGAGTTCACTCTAGACTCAGAAGACTACCTAGAGCGAAATCCTCTTTGCAGAACAGTCATCAGCAAACTACGGAAAGGTACTCATGCTTCCATCTGAAGGGGGAAGGGAGAGAGAAAGGGTAAGAACTGGGGAGTTCTTAGTAGGGCCGGGGTTATTAGTTATGTTCATTAATTCTGTGTTGTTTAGCAAATAAATAGCAGAATACCGAGAAGCAGTGAACAGAAGAAGCAGAAAACTAGAGAAAACAGAGAAAATAGAAAGCAAAAAAAAAACAAGAGAATACAAGAAAATACAATACAGACATAGTGAATAGAATACAAACAAAGAAATCATACATTCAAACAACAACCATAACAGAGTAAATGCGCAACCAAATATGATGCATGTCTAGCCCTAGTGCAGGAAATGAGCTCATCTGTCGGTTACATACCCGCTCCCGACGTTACCCAGCAACCTCTGTCTGGATAAGGCTTTCCTGTTGGCAATATCCATTGCAAGCAACCTTTGTCTTGCAGGGTATCCACTGCAAGCAACCTTTGTCTTCCAGGGTGGCACTTATTAGCCGATATACGCCCAACAGACTCACTGTAAGCAACCTCTGTCTTACAGGAGCAACAACATACTCACTATAAGCAACCTTTGTCTTATAGGAGCAACAACACACTCACTGTAAGCAACCTCTGTCTTACAGGAGCACACTCATCTCGATACCTCTGTAAGCAACCTCTGTCTTACAGCAAAGCATTATAGCAAGGTATCCCAGGAAAGCATTCTCAGTGGTCGTACCACCATCTATCTGACTGCCTTTCTGCTGCAGATTCTTACATAATCATTCTCATTATCATCATTCATTAACATTCTCATTATTCATAATCACTTTCACATTCTTATGCAGTACCTCTTTCTTTCTCTGTTCAATCGTGCTATACAAACTCTACAGCTTTTACTTTTACAACATCTTAACTCAAACCATTTCTCTTTATCACATTACTCTTTTCTCTTTGTCTTTTTACTTTTCTCTGATTACTCTTTTCTCTGTATCCCTTTATTCTTCTCTGGTTACTCTGTTCTCTGTGTTTCTTTACTCTGCTTTGATTTCTCTGCTTAACATATGTATTTAAAACTTATGTAAATGTCGATATGAATAGTTAGTCTATTCCAAGTATAGGTTCATTAAGTCTATACTGAAACAGTTTAACTTTTAATATTATACCTAACCCTAGTCGAAACTCAAGAACTAACTATGTTGCCCTAGTTCGTTCACTAATCTCTGTCTGTTTTTCTGTCATTAAAACTTTACAGACTTTTTCTTCGACTTTTACCTTTCCTTCAACTTTTTATCTTTCTTTTATCTTTGCCTCACTAACATGTTATTACCACTCCCTAAGTGTTTTATGAAGGTAATTATGAGATTCTGCGCTTAAAGTTGTCTTTCTAAAGCTTTTACAGAAAATTGCATTTTTCGTATTATTTTATTATTTTTATTAAAATATTATTTTTAATTAAATATTATTATTTAATATTTTATTATTATTTATTATTTTATTAATATATTTTCAAAAATTACCCCACTTTAACTTTTAACCTTTAAAAATTCACTTTTTACCACCCGTAACTTTTAATATTTCTACTTTAACCACCCTAACTTTCAGAAATTACAAAATAACCCCTCAAACACCAAAATATTTACTTCCTTGCCCTTTTCAAGATCTAAAAGGTGTTCTTCATCACACTCAAAGTGTTCTTCATGTTCTTCGTATATTCTTCAGATTCTTTCTCTGTTTTTACCCGTTTTTCAGTCTTTTCAGCAACCGATTTTTACCATAATTCAAAATAAATTAGCAACAATTAAAACCCCATCTTTTCTACATAATTTTAACACAAATTGATCCCCAATTTAGGGCCTAGGGTTTCGTTTTCCAGCTGCTCCAAGAACATAATCTCAAAGCTTGAATTTCATCAAATTTCATCAAAATTTCACCAAATTTTCACCAAGAATCAATCATATATGCAACCAATTTTTAGCACAGCCAAATCATACAACATTCACACAACTCAAACAAAAATAATCAAGATTAATTTCGTGACACCCTACCTGGTTTTGCTGCTCCTAATTCGGTTAGACTTTCAGGTGGTCCTTAAGCACTTTTTTCTCCTAAATCACATCAAGAACAACTTTAAATCCAAAAAATCTCAACTGAACAAATCTCACTCAGTATGTTAGGAAGAGATATCTCAACTTAGACTTGCTGGAAATTCACGTTTCTTGTCCCTCAAGTCAAGTTAAGCATGATTCCTAAGGAAGAACATCAAGAAAACACATGTTTTGCATGGTTTTCCTTGAAAACCGAATTGAAGAGGGTGGGAGACAGCCATCTCACCTTATTTCTAGCCTTGATATGTTACATGGTTATGTAGAGGAAGAAGAGAGGATCATTTTGGTGAAATCGGAATTTTGATTCGAGTTTTAGTTCAGAAGAAATCAAGCTATGAAGTTTAAGTGTTCATGAAGTTTTCTCTCTTTTCTCTCCTTTCAATTTCGGCCACAATGAGAAAATGAGGCAGCCTTGGGGGTATTGGGGGTATAAGGTGAGTTGTGATTGGTTGGCTTGGAGGTTGATTAAAATAATATTAAAATATCTCAGGTGTATAACTACTAAAACTAGATGTATCGGAACACTCGTAAAAACATCTCTAAAAATTATTTTCTGAGCTACTAGCATAAAATACACTAGTAACATATTTAATATGAGAATAAAACATGTATAATGAGGCCTTAGAATTGCTAAAGTCATCAGAGAGTGCCGGTGCTATGCTGCACCAGTAAACTGTGAACCCGGTTAAACCGATTTCCTGTTTTTAACTAAAGCAGACCAGGTAACCTTATAATATTATTCAAGAAGCTTCTAATACTAATATAATGATAATATTATACTATTATCTCTCTCCTCTCATGAATCGAGTCCGGTTCGTCAAACAGAGACTATTTACGAAAATCAGAATCAAAACTGCCAACCGATACGGTTCAAAAACTAGGTTCTTCGCGATTGCATTATCGAGCTTGCCTCAGAAGAGGTTCTAGCTTAAATATGACATAATTACAATGAGAATTGAGATACTTGATGATATAGAAGAGGTGTTCCCTTTACTGATCTTCTAGAGAAATCCGTGGCTTCGGAAAAGATCTCGCATACTCGAAAATCAGGGTTGTTACCATAATTCAAAATAAATTAGCAACCAATAAAACCCTATCTTTTCTACATGATTTTAACACAAATTGATCCCCAATTTAGGGCCTAGGGTTTCGTTTTCCAGCTGCTCCAAGAACATAATCTCAAAGCTTGAATTTCATCAAATTTCATCAAAATTTCACCAAATTTTCACCAAGAATCAATCATATATGCAACCAATTGTTAGCACAGCCAAATCATACAACATTCACACAACTCAAACAAAAATAATCAAGATTAATTTCGTGACACCCTACCTGGTTTTGCTGCTCCTAATTCGGTAGACTTTCAGGTGGTCCTTAAGCACTTTTTCCTCCTAAATCACATCAAGAACAACTTTAAATCCAAAAACTCTCAACTGAACAAATCTCACTCAGTATGTTAGGAAGAGATATCTCAACTTAGACTTGCTGGAAATTCACGTTTCTTGGCCCTCAAGTCAAGTTAAGCATGATTCCTAAGGAAGAACATCAAGAAAACACATGTTTTGCATGGTTTTCCTTGAAAACCGAATTGAAGAGGGAGGGAGACAGCCATCTCACCTTATTTCCAGCCTTGATATGTTACATGGTTATTTAGAGGAAGAAGAGAGGATCAAATAAAGTGTAAAATACTAAAAATAACACAAAATAAGTGATAAATGTCCAAAATTATTCACCCAAAATAGCAATCCACAGACGGTGACGACGATGACCTCCCGACACTTAGATTAGAGCATCGTCCTCGATGCTATGGCTCGGACTCGGGGTGAGGGGCAACGGTCGCATCCGACTGGGACTAAGGCTGTGGCTCCATAGGGGTCTGCTGTGCCTCTGGGGTAGCCTGGGTCTGTGGGGGTGCCTCTGGATGAGCCTGCTCCTCCTCATGCTCCTCCTCCTCTGCTGAAGAAGGGTCGGCATCAGGGGGCATCTCGACGCCCAGTGCTACAAGCATCTGATCCACTCGATCAAGGCGTCGCATGATACGGTGCTTACGACGCTCCATGAATCGGAAAATACGCTGTTCCAGTAGATATGTCAGCTGGGGTGCTGGTGGTGGTGGTGCTATAGGTGCTACTGGTGCTGTAGACGGACCTGCTGCAGCTGAAGAAGATGAAGGTCCAGGTGTCGCTGCTGCTGAGGCTCAAGCTCTAGATCGACGCCGAGATGGAAGCTTCTCATTTACCGATGTCTCCCACGAAATCAGGCTATCCTTCCCGTGGACTGGGGGTGGTAACTCGTCATCTGCTCTCCATGGAGCACCGGCTCGCTCAGGCATCTCAGTGACTAAAGTTGGGAATGAGAGTGTGCCACGGACATGCCCTCGCCACATAAATATCCTTATCAATCGGGAAAAGTATACCTCCTTCCCCTCCATAATACAGCTAATCAGGACGAGCATGTCCACCGGAATCTAAGTAAAATGTGTGGTTGGCATGACATAGTGGGCAAGGGTCTGCTGCCATGTCCTAGCCTCCTTCGTCAGATGAGCACACAGCGTCTCCTTGGGTTTCCTATTATCAGCATCCATCTTCCAAGGGGCATCCGGGGTGGCATCAATACTCCTCAAGGCATCATAATCATATGTCATACAGTATATCTCCACCCCAGCCTGTATATAGGCATCTGTATCACCAGTCTTAGGCAGACAGTGGAGTGCATCCTCAATAGCAGCCTCTGTAATCAGTATCTGTTCGCCTCACAGGTAAACCGAATCAAGGTTATGTTTGAAGAAATTACAGTAGAACTCCTAAACCCATGATGTGTTCACCCTACCCAGCTCCCTATCAATAAAAGCTAGACCCATCCCCTCAATACGGGTCTCAATGGATTGCCTCAGGTCAGTGGGAATGGCCAGTTTCTTCTCTATGTTGAGGTTCTTCTGCCGATAGGTCGGGAAGCGGAGTTCACAGTACAGGTTAGGAAACCTGTTTGCGTCAGTGGAAAGTAGTAGCTGATCTGCTTTCTCCTTCTCTGAAAGAGGGTTCTTGGCATAATCGATGAAGGGAGAAGTAGCGGAAGATTGAGATTTCTTCCATTTTTGAGAGGTAACCTTTGCTTTCCCTCTATTAGACATCCTGAAAAACAGATATGAGAGGATATAAAAAATTAAGCCAAGTAGAGGAATATAAATCAAGGAATTAAGCACATATAGAAAGCAAGAGGATTGACATGTAGTCATGAAGTGAGTCAAAAAGATGAAAACTCGGAATGCAAGCAAACAAAATACAGAATTCAATCCAAAATGCAACCAAGAAATCATGCAACAATAATAGAATGCTTGTTTGTTAAGCCACAATAGTCATCATGCCTTAAAGAATATAGAGGAGTTAATGTGAAAACTAAAAAAATAGATTTAGAGAGTCAGCAGAGTTAGAAGTTAGAAAACTAGGTTAGAAATCAGTGGCATGACAATTATGGGCCTTAACCACAAGAAGCTCAAGAGGTATATAAAGAACAAGCATGCTCACAATCATGAGTGTGATGCAAGTCATTGATGATGAATATGAATTTGCATAAAAGCATACAATGGGAAGCAAGGCATCAACAATGCACAAGGTCACCAAGTTTAAATTGAAATGTGAAATGTTTGACACAGAAATCCGACAAAGAACTCCTTGAACTAACTTTTCCCAATGTGTATCAACGGGAACCCAAACAAAAATGGAAATGCCAGCCAAAGTAACTGGTGCACGAAGTTGTGATCATCAACAATGGCGCCAAAGGACTTGGAGCTCTCAAACGTGAATCACACTTTGTCACAATTCCGCACAACTAACCAGCAAGTGCACTGGGTCGTCCAAGTAATACCTTACGTGAGTAAGGGTCGATCCCATGGAGACTGTCGGCTTGAAGCAAGCTATGGTCATCTTGTAAATCTCAGTCAGGCGGATTTAAATGGTTATGGAGGATTGATAATTAAAAGATGAATAAAACATATAATAAAGATAGAGATACTTATGTAATTCATTGGTAGAAATTTCAGATAAGTGTATGAAGATGCTTTGTTCCTCCTGAACCTCTGCTTTCCTATTGCCTTCTTCCAATCATTCATACTCCTTTCCATGGCAAGCTTTATGTTGGGCACCACCGTTGTCAATGGCTACTTCCCATCCTCTCAGTGAAAATGTTCTACGCACGCTGTCACCGCACGGCTAATCATCTGTCGGTTCTCGATCATGTTGGAATAGGATCCATTGATCCTTTTGCGTTTGTCACACGCCCAACAATCGTGAGTTTGAAGCTCGTCACAGTCATCCCTTCCCAGATCCTACTCAGAATACCACAGACAAGGTTTAGACGTTCCGGATCTCAGGAATGGCCGCCAATAATTCTAGCCTATACCACGAAGGTTCTAATCTTAGATTAGAAACCCAAGAGATACACATTCAAGCTTGTTTGCATGTAGAACGGAAGTGGTTGTTAGTCATGCGTTCATAGGTGAGAATGGTGATGAGTGTCACATAATCATCACATTCATCATGTTCTTGGGTGCGAATGAATATCTTGGAGAAGAAATAGACTTGAGTTGAATAGAAAAACAAGAGTACTTTGCATTAATTCATGAAGAACAGCAGAGCTCCACATCTTAATCTATGGTGTGTAGAAACTCCACCGTTGAAAATACAAAAGTGATAATGGTGGTCATTGGCTTCGGCCCCAGAGAGGGAACCTGAAGAACCAAGATGAAAATACAATAGTAAAAGGTCCTATTTATAGAGAACTCGTAGCCTAGGGTTTAGAGAAATAAGTAATTAATGCAGAAATCTTCTTCCGGGCCCACTTGGTGTGTGCTTGGGCTGAGCATTGAAGCTTTCACATGTAGAGACTTTTCTTGGAGTTAAACGCCAGCTTATGTGCCAGTTTGGGCGTTTAACTCCAGCTTTTCTGCCAGTTCTTGCATTTTGATGCCAGAATTCTTAAGCTGACTTGGAACGCCTGTTTGGGCCACCAAATCTTGTGCAAAGTATAGACTATTATATATTGCTCGAAAGCCCAGGATGTCTACTTTCCAACGCATATGAGAGTGCGCCAATTGGGCTCCTATAGCTCCAGAAAATCTACTTCGAGTGTAGGGAGGTCAGAATCCAACAGCATCTGCAGTCCTTTTTCAGCCTCTGAATCAGATTTTTCCTCAGGTCCCTCAATTTCAGCCAGAAAATACCTGAAATCACAGAAAAACACACAAACTCATAGTAAAGTCCAGAAATGTGATTTTTATATAAAACTAATAAAAACATAATAAAAACTAACTAAAATATACTAAAAACATACTAAAAACAATGCCAAAAAGCGTATAAATTATCCGCTCATCAGTAACCTATGAATTGAACTTGGTGTAAGTCAAGTAAATCTCAAATTTGGAAGTGTCAAGTTCAATTCCTAGGTTGCAAGTTTAAGAACAATACAATTTCCAGAAATTTTGGCAGCATTCCGGCAGTAAATTGGATGTTCCCGAATAGCAAACAGTAGCAAAAACAGTCATATGAATCCCAAAATGCAGCAAAAAGGATATAAGCAAGGATTGAATATGCTCAGACAACATCAAGCATAATCACACAATTAAAGTTTAGCAAGGCAACAGTCAAAATCAGCATAGCAGTAAAATGATTTACACAGGACATCAGCATCATCCCTAATCAGCAAACAAATGACATTCAACCATATCAGATTAACAAGAACGGAGTATTTATCAGGCCTAAAATCCTCTAACAACAACCTAGCTACCTAACCATATGTATTTTTATCTAACCTAAGCAAACAGAGTGAATCAACTCATCTAACTTACATTAACAAACAGAATTGATTAAAAAGAAAGCAAACAGAGCAGTGGTGAGGCAGGGGAACCTGAAAGGTAGCAGGAATGGGAGGAACAGGAAAATGGGAAGGAAACGGGAAGCAGCGCCGCCCAGAGATGGTGGCAGCTTGGTTAAACTTGTGGCGGCGCAAAGATCAGTGCGGGGCAGAGAACAGAGGGCAGGGCAATGTCGCAGAGTAGCAAAGCAGAGCAGGGGTTACAGGCGCGAGACGGAGGAAGAGGGGCGACTAGGGGAGCAAAAAATGGTTGATAATGGGGAAGTGGCTCGCCGGTGGCAGTGGTGGCCACGGCGACGCTGGTCGGAGACGGGGATGGTTAGCCGAGAGAGAGGAGAGAGGCAGATGTGAGAAGAAGAAAAGAGGGAAGAAAGGAAGGAAGGGGAAAAGAGGGTGGTAGGCTCGGCGGCGGCGGTTCGCCGGACGGTGGCGGTTGATAGGATGAAAATGGTGGTAATGGTTTCTGAGGTTTGGAGAGCGAGTGTGAAGAAAGGAAATGTTGGTGGAGGAGAGGAAGTGAGGGACGCAATGTTAGGGTTCTAGCGTGGATGTGATTAGCGTTTTTGAATCCACGCATACGCGTCCTGTACGCGTCCGCCTGGCTGGGTGAAAAAGGAATGGACGCCGAAGCGTCATGTACGCTTAAGCGCGGATGGAGAGATTGCACTTCGACGCGTGCACGTATAGTGCGCTTCCACGTGGGCAGAGGCTTGTGCCACACACATAATGAGCGCGCAAAAGTTGCGCAACTCTCGGGTATGATGTATGGGATTCATGCTTCCGCATCGACGCGTACACGTCATGTACGCGTACGCATGCATAAAACTTGCGCTACACGCCCAGTGTTCGCATCATGTTTGCCCAACCCTTTGGAATCATTGATGGGGGCTGCATCCACTCATCGACGCGTACGCGTCTCTGCCCCCCCTCCCCCCCCCCCCCTTTTTTTTCAGAAATACTAAAAACAGCTTAAACTCTCCCTAACACTATCTACAACTCAAAACCAACCAAAAATGCAAAATCATAAAAATATTTTTGGCTTTTGAAGAGTTTTCAAGTACAAGCAAGGAAAACTTGCATCTGAAGCAACTAGCAACCAAGTTATTAAAACAACTATATGAATAGGAAACTACCTACAATGGCAACTCAAATCACTTATTAATCAAATCTTACAAGGGGGTGGAAAGAGTTTACCATGGTGGGGTGTCTCCCACCTAGCACTTTTATTTTAAGTCCTTAAGTTGGACATTAGGGAGTGATAAACCCATATTTTATGATATACATTGTGCTCAATTCAAGAGATTTATTCAATCCTTCACCTACTTATTCATGTAAATTGCATGGTTTTACTTTCCCTTCCTTATTATGTGATATATGTGAAATACATATTTCTTATGCTTTGAAATTATTTATTTTTAATTACCCTTTATTACCATTCGATGCCGTGATTTGTGTGTTGAGAAGTTTCAGATCTTCTAAGGCAGGAATGACTTAAAGGATGGAAAGGAAACATACAAAAATGGAAGGAAAGCACAAAATGGAGTTTTTCAAGAAACTGGCAGCGACGCGAACACATGGACGACGCAGCCACATGCCTAGTGCGAAAAGGCAGCGATGCGAACGCGTGACTGACGCGGACGCACACCATGAGCAGAACACAGATGATGCGTACGCATGACCGAAGCGAATACGTGACAAGGAAAACTCCAGATGACGCGACTGCGTGACCCACGCAGACGCGTGACAGACGCCACGCACCAGAAATTACAGAAAATACTTCCAGCGATTTCTGAAACCCTTTTTGGCCCAGATCCAAGTCCAGAAGGCACAGATTAGATGCTATAAAGTGGGGGAATTCATCCATTCAAATGGAGATCTCCAATTATTCACTTTTTGTAGTTTAGATGTAGTTTCTAGAGAGAGAGGTTCTATCCTTTTAGGATTAGGTTTTAGGATTAGGATTTCTTGTTATTTCAATTTAGTATTCCGACTTTTTATCAGGTTCAATATTCCTTTTGTTTTATATTTCTATTTTGCTTTCAGATCTTTTAATGCTTTCCTTTAATTACTTTTGTTGCCAAATTGGCTTCTGAACCATTCATGTTTAGATTTGAATTTCTATTTAATATAATTTGAGGTATTTCAGTCTATGATTGCTTTCTTTTATTTATGTTACTGTTGCTTCCAATCTGAAGACATTTTTATTCGAGTAAGTTTACTTTTCCTCTTTTGGCTTTGGTTAAGTAATTCGTAACTCATGAGTTATCAAACTCAACGTGATTGATAATTGTTGTCTTTGCTAATTGAATTGAACTTCAATAATTCTAGTCCTCTCTTAGGAATTGACTAGGAACTGAGGATCAAACTAATTGGTCCACTTGACCTTCCTTTGCTTTAGTAAAGGCTAACTAAGTGGGATTAAAACTCAATTCTCATCACCATTGATAAGGATAACTAGGATAGGACTTCCAAATTCTCATACCTTGCCAAGAGTTTATCTACAGCTATTTATTTATTTTATTTGTCATTTAAATTTCTTGTTCCTTATTTCCAAAAACCTAATTCACAAAACTCATAACCAATAATAAGAACATACCTCCCTGCAGTTCCTTGAGAAGACAACCCGAGGTTTAAATACTTCGGTTATCAATTTTAAAAGGGGTTTGTTACTTGTGACAATCAAAACGTTTGTAAGAAAGGACTTTTGTTGGTTTAGAAGCTATACTTGCAACGGGAATTTATTCTGAATTCTAGACCACGCAAAAGTTCTCTCTTTAGGGAGGCTCTTTGTCATGGTGGCTTCTGCTTGTACTCATCCTTGAATCTCCAAGGGTCTTTGCTCCTCAATTGGTTGTCAGAAAGTCCAACCGTCTTCATCAAGCTTGGGTGAAATTCAACCCAAGATATGAGTTCCCAAAGTTGGTCTTCAAAGTGCGATTCGGGGTCCCATATCTTATCTTTACACCCGTCTTCAAGTTTATTGTAATGGCTCTTCCATCCGGGTGGTTGACACATAGAATTCTCCTTAGTGCACCAAAATCTCCTCCTAGACCCATACAAAGTAGCATTCATCCAATCATGGTGCCTATACCTTGAAGCTTTGACCTTAATGAGCCTAATACCAAACTTCCAACCACTACACAACTCCCTCTTACTATTAACTCTGCAAAGAGCTCTAAGTTGCCCATCCGTTTCAATCAAGCCGTATTCAAGTGAGAAAGTGAAGCTTAAGGGTAAGAATTTCACCCACTTGAATGTTGTGTTGGATGGTGACTTAGAAAGGGGCATCTTCAATGGTTCTTCAAGCACTATTCCCTTATGCTCTTCGTTGGTTGTTTCCACCTCTTGACAACTTCTTTCAATTTCTTCTTGCTTGTCAACTTCTTCCAATTCCTCCTCATCATCAATCAAGTCAACTCTTGGAGGTTGTGTGAAGTCCACTTCAATATTAGCTTCACATTCAATGGAAGGGTCTTTAACAAAGTCACC
Source organism: Arachis ipaensis (assembly GCF_059453495.1). NCBI lineage: Eukaryota > Viridiplantae > Streptophyta > Magnoliopsida > Fabales > Fabaceae > Arachis > Arachis ipaensis. The sequence continues at coordinate 91,990,046 of NC_142435.1, forward strand.
AATGTCAATTGGCATGTCCTTAATAACTTCAATTTCTTGTCCAATGGGAGAGGGTTCAACTTTTGATAGGAATTCGTTGATGATTGAATCCATCTCTTGATCAACCTCTTCATATTCTTCAATTTTGATATGCTCCGGAGGTTGTTGAGACTCCCATGGTAGTTCCGCATCTCCCAAATCTTCAACCACTTCTTCCTTTTCTTTGACAATCATAGGTTTCTCCAATTGTTCCAATACAAAACCCAACTCTTCCTTCTCCACCTGATTTTTCAATCTCTTCTTCATGCTTTGCTCTTCTTTTGATCTTTCACACGTGGTCACGGATGCACCTTGAGTGTTCAAGCATTGGTAGGCTAAAGTGTGGACTACCTTGGTCAAGTTAGTAAAAAATTCTAGGGTGTTCCTTTGCATATCTGCTTGTCCTTGAAGTAGCAAAGTGAGAGAATCATCCATTGGGGCTTGGGGTGGATAAGAGGGTTCATCACTTTGGAGAAAGGGTTCATAGTAGGAAGGTGGTTCTTCTTGGCAAGGGTATGGAGATTGTATGTATTGAGGTGGTTCTTGGTAGTAATCATGATAGGGTTGTAGTGGTTCCAAAGGTTCTTGCTCATAATGGTCACAAGGATGTGGTATGGGTGATTGGTCATATGATGTAACGACCCAACTTCCAGTACGTCATGATCGTACTAAAAGTAAGGAGTTACTAACCTATTTCCTTTATTAACTATTTAATATTGAGCCTTTAGTTCAATATCGCGTTTCTATTTTATAGAAAATTCCAAAAAATTTTGTTTTTGATTATCAAAATCATATATCAAACATTTCAAATTAATAATAATCACATAATTATTAATAATACTATCTTTTATACAAAAGATTTCAAATAAAACTCAGAAACAAATCCTATCCCTCTATATAAAATAAAAATCTTAAGCAATAAGGGCGAGGGAATTCTATGAAAGCAAATTAACTCACACTTAACTCATAAATAAATTCTATAATCGCCCGCAGCTTCACACTGTGTCTTCGAACTTGTGTCACTGAAAAGGTGGAAGATTTTTGGGTGAGAACAAACCACACGTTCTCAGTAGGGAATGGAAATGCCGTAAAAGTAATGATTAATATGCAAATAATTAACTTTGCTTAATAAACTATCTTTGTCAAACCCTTTGAAATACTTTTTAATCTTACTTTAGATAAATAATTACTTTCTTTAAATTTCTGAAGCCAAAACAGATCTCAATCGCAAAATATGTCATATTAAATATCTTTCAGCCATATAATTGATTCTCAGTCATAACAAACAATTATTAATAATCTCTATACATTCACAGACTACTAGCACAAGTAAAACTCAATTCAACACACAAACAAATCACAATAAAACAAACAACACAATCACAGAGAAGTAATACAAGCAAACACAACCAAATGCAAATGCACAACCACTATGATGCATGTCTGTCCTAAGCAGGCCATGAGCTCATGTGTCGGTTTACACCCTGCAGCCCGACATTACCTAGGAACAAGTCCCAGATATGGCTTTTCTTTGTGTCCTTAGTGCATATGTGTCGGTGGTAAGAATACCACTCCTTCGTGAGTACCGGCAGTCGATGCAAAGCCCGACCTCATGATATACGCACAAGGGGAAACAGTGATCCTCAGTTTGTGGGCGTCCCCGAGATCAACACACAAACAAAACAAAGATCCTCAATTCGGGGGTTTCCCCGAGATCAATACACAAATAAAACAGAGATCCTCAGTTCGTGGGTTTCCTCGAGATCAACATACAACAAAACAGAGATCTTCAGTTCGTGGGTTATTCCCCGAGATCAATACACAGCAAACAATGATCCTCAGTTCGTGGATTATACCCGAGATCAACATACAACAAAACAGAGATCTTCAGTTCGAGGGTATTCCCCGAGACCAATACACAATAACATAGCGATCTTCAGTTCATGGGTTATACCCGAGATCAACATACAACAATTCATGGGTTATTCCCGTAATCAATGATTATCAGTCCGTGGGTTTTTCCTGCATATAAAACAAATAACAATTTATAGATTTTCCCGAGATCAATGATCATTCAGTTCGTGGGTACTTCCCGAATTTAACCAATTATCAGTTCGTGCGTTTCCCCCGTAGTTAAACAACTAACAGTTCGTGGGGTATTCCTGCCTTTTATAATTTTTCATTATCCTTTCTCAATATCAACAATCCACAAACCAACCTTCATTCTCTCTTTCCCTTTGAATCCTTAACACATCTTCTTAAACCTTTCTTAACTTTCTCAAGCCTTTGTTCATGAAAATCTTAATCCTCATTTCAGCTCATAATCTCTACTTTGGCAGTCTTGAGTCAAGCCAACTTTAAAACTATTTTTCAGTTTAGTCCTCTATCAAAAGACTCAAGAAAATCATTTATTTTAAATTCATTAAACACCTTTCAAAATATAACCTCTCATTTGAAGTAATCAAATAAAACTCTTTCTCAAGTTTACTAACTTTCTAAATACTCAAAAATCATCTCTCTTTACTATTCAAATTAAAATATTATTATTTCACCAAACTTTTAAAAATATAATCCTTTATTTCAAACCTAAAACATAACTCTTTTCATATTAAATCAAACTCAAAACATAAACATTTCCTTGATAAATCGATTTCATAATAATATAATTCTTTTTTCTCAATAAATAAAACTCCAAACATAGTTTATTTCTTTTCTTAGTAAATTAAAATCAAATAATATAATTTTCTCAAATCCAAATCTTTTAAAATAACTTTTCAATAAAACCTCAGATTTCATAAAATTTCGGCAGCACCTCCCCTAAAACTCGGACTTAGCCACCCTTACAGGTTCTCTCTTTCTGAACTATTCATCAATCCTTTTCTCAATAATTATCAAACAGAAAATTCTCAATCGAACAGAAATTCACAACTCATGATAAATAGTAATTCGATTATGCTCTGCAATTCCCACATAATCTATCAATCCAATTCCATTCTTATCAATTCGTAACTAATTTCCACTTAATCCATCAATAACTTCCATTTCATCAATTCATCAATTATTTTAACCAACGGACTAACAGTTTTTCACTTTCCAAATACCTAAAACACTTTATCACCTAACTCAATCAAAATCTTAGCAATATTCACACCGAAGCACATAGAGTATGTAGTATTTACATAATTCCAATTCTCTTATAATATGTTCACCCAAAAATTCTGTTCCTTATAGTTTCCAATTATTACAAGTTATCCTTATACTCTTAGAGTTACTGATTTTATCTCTAAATTCAGATTTCATAAAAAAAAGTCAATTTAATAATCAAGCTTCAATCTTTTAACAACTCTCAAACTTAATTCTAATTAATCATGAACCAACCTTAACAACTACCAAAACCAATTCCAATCAGTCACAAGTCAATTTCACAGCCATTCCGATACATCAGATAACTAAAAACAGCAACAAGCACCTACTCTCAATAACCAAAATGCAGCCATACAACTCAACTAAGTCAGTATAATCACATAGAATCAGAACTTTTCAATAATTCCATCAAAATCAGAAAAACCAAAATCAATTACAGCTTCAAACACTCACAACAAAGCCCAAAAACATTCATAGCCATAACCTGAATTCAATACTCCAATTAAAACACTAAAACATCATCAAATTTAATCCAAATTTCACAACCTCAAACCAAGCTTATTTCTATCAATTAGTCTCTCATAACAACAAAACCAATTACATTCGCAGCAGCAATCCAAACTCAATTCATCAATTATCCATTCAACAGCTGTTCAATAATTAACTCGACATATTTCAATTTAATAAGTTACACTAAATTAATCATTATTCACAACAACATCTAAGTTCAATCACAGCTCAGAATAATCACAACGACTAACTAATTTCAAATGCATTTCAAGTCATTCATGTTAATTAAGAAATTCTTAACCATTGTTAACCATTTGCACTTATCTAATAACTTTGTAGGTATTCTAAATTAAAAATGTTTAACTTTAAAAATAAATCCCCTACCTCAAAGTTGAAACTCGCAAAAATCACTAAGCGCAGCTGCTCCATTAGCAATTTCCAGCACCTATTTCCATGGCAGCAACAATGACAAGGTTAAACGCCTCCTCTCCTCTCCGATCTCAATTAGACAATAATAACAGAACGAGGAAACGGCGGCAGCAGGAACGGCAGCCCAGGGTTGACGGCGACGCGGCTCCAGCACCAGTGACCAAGAAGCATAGCAGAGGCGTTTACCCCACTCAACGGCGTTCTCTCCTTCAACTGGCCTTCCTCCACCCATGAGCTCCTCTCTTGGCGGACCAGAGAAGCACAAATGGAGCTCCATTGTGACTCTCTGCTTTGGACGGCGACGCACAGTAGTGAGACCCGGCGGCGGCAACAGGAGTGGCTTCAACAGCAGCACCCAGGCGCGGTGGCAACACAGCAGAGGCTCCCTCCTCCCTTGGGTCTCGCTTGGCTCCTCCTTCCTCCTTGAACAGCATCGACAGCGTCCCTCTTCGTCGGCAATAATGGCGGCGACGGTGGTGAGGTGGGCTGGACGCGATGTAACTCTGTTCATAGTGTGTGGGTGTGTGAAGGAAGGAGTGTGGGCTAAGTGGGTGTAGTGTTCTGAGTGTGTGTGTGCCGCGGTGAAGCTAAGAGAGAGAGGGTGAGTTCGTGTGTGTTTGTTACGTTGAAGGAGGAGGGTGAGGCTGCATCTGTTAGGGTTAGGAATTGGGGAAATTAGGGATTCTAAATGAATTTGGGGATTTTGGGATTTAGGGTTAGAAATTAGAATTTTATAAAAGAATAAAGGATAGCTATGAATAGATATTTTGATAAAATTGAAGGGTAGAGTAATTTTAAAATCAAATATACTCTATTAAAAATATTTCGGAACATTATTTATCAACATATTGCAAAGTTAAATTAATTATTTCTAATTATAAAATAAACATATTAATCACATTTTTATAAAATATAGTTTAAACTCAAAATATTAATCATTCATTATTTTTTTTCTATCCCCGGAACTTTAATTTCAATTTATAAAATAACTAATTATGATAAAAATTGTGCATAAATATTAACTGACTTAAACATAAAGTATTTATAAAAATTAATCTAATCATTTCTAGTAAATTAATTCCTAAAAGTTCAAATTAATAATATAATTCATTCAAAATAGAATTTATTTAAATTAAATTATACAATTCTTTCTTATTTTTCAATTACCAAAATTATAATTTCAATTATACCAAATATCTAATAAAGATTATATAAAAATTCTAATTAATTTAAACTCCAATTATCATGAAACACCATTTAATTACCTTTAGTAAAATAATTTTTTTAAAATAAAATTATCAACAAATAAAATAAATCACAAATAACTAATTATTTGATTTTTAAAAATTAGGGTTGTTACATATGATGGATAAGGGTCATAGGAAGGTACTTGGTAAAGAAAGGCTTGTGAGTATGGTTGAGGTTCATGTTGAGGATAAGATTCATAGGCATATGATGGAAGTTGTTGATTGTCACAAAAAGAGTCACCATAGCCATTGAATTGACATGCATTAGGGTGGGAATTATACCTATACGTATCCAAAGGTTGTTGCCAATAGGAGTGATCAATTCCTTGAGGCTTGATGACTTGCATCATCTACCCTTTTTTCTTGCATAAAAAGGACCATAAAAGAGCATAATCTCATTTGATCATTACAATTCATGCATTATTTGATGAATATTATGGTACATTGCTTTGAAATGAGTTTGTGCTGAATTTCAGGTGAAAAAGACATCAAAAAGGGGGAGAAAACAACAAAACAAGCTGGGCGTGTGAAACTGGCGTGCCACTTGGAGCAAACGCCACAAAAATGTATGGGCGTGGCACGCCAGGAGCTGAGCGTGGCATGCCAGGAGCTGGGCGTTGCACGCCAAGAGCTGGGCGTGGCACGCCAGCTATGATTTCCAGAGAAGCATACTTGAGTATTTTACATGGGCGTGGCATGCCGGGTGCTGGGCGTGGCACGCCAGTGTAATTTTCCAGAGAGCAATGTTGAAGGCCACTGAAGGGGCGTGGCACGCTATGCTGGGCGTGGCACGCCTAGCCCATCACATACTATGGGCGTGCCACTTGAACCATGGGACGTGGCACGCCAGTTCATCCATCCAGAGGAGATCATCACTTGCGCGTGCCACTTGATATCAAAGGCGTGGCATGCCAGCATCAATTTGTCACTTGGGCGTGCCAATTGAAGGCCCAGGCATGGCACACCAAGCTTAAAAGAGCCACACTAAAGGGGTGTGCCACTTGGTATCAAAGGCGTGGCACGCCAGCTCTCATTGTCACTTGGGCGTGCCACTTGAAGACCCAGGCGTGACCAAGCCCTCATCCTCACTTAAGTGTGCTACTTGAGCATCCGGGCGTGGCACGCCAATGATAAGAAGGTCCAAAGCAAAGGATGTGCGTGCCACTTGGTGTCAAAGGCGTGGCACGCCAGCTCTCAACTCTCACTTTGGCGTGTCACTTGAAGGACCAGGCGTGGCATGCCAACTACTAGATCAAAGAGGAATGCTGGGCGTGGCACGCCAGACCCTTGGCATTCCACGCTAGTTCAATTGGCCAGAGAGAAGAATCAAGCACACATAATGGGCGTGGCACGCCAGACCCTGGGCGTGCCATGCTAGTTCAATTAGCCAGAGAGAAGAACCAAGCAAACAAAATTGGCGTGGCATACTAGACCCTGGGCGTGCCACGCTAGTTCATCTTTCTAGAAACAAGAAGAAGAAGAAGAAGGTCTGGGCGTGCCACGCTTGTTCATCTTTCCAGAAACAAGAAGAAGAAGGAGAAAGCTTGGGTGTGCCACTTGAGGTTGAAGGCGTAGCACGCCAGGCTACACAAGTCCTTAAAGAACCCTGGGCGTGCCACTTGGGCTCGAAGACGTGGCACGCCAGGGATGCCAATGAAGGAGGGCGTGCCACTTGAAGAGTTGAGCATGGCACGCCAAGCCAGATTTAGAACTGGGCATGGCACGCCACTGAAGCGCCAGTTACACGCCAGCTGGGAGGGTCACATTTATTGAGTTTCTTTTCCCTCCAAATTATATTTTTTCTTTTGACTTTTGTATTTTCTTTATTCTAGTGCTAGGAGTAGTATAAATAACCCCAAAAAGCACTGAGTGGGGGTTAAGCAGTTGAGCTATTAGTTGCAGTAGAGTTAGATTTACTTTTGCACTTTATCATCTCTTCCATCTCTTGTATTTTTCTCTGAGCTATGAGTAACTAAATTCTCTCTCATTAAGAAAGCGAGCTCTGTTGTACTTGATGGATTAATGTTAGTTGATTTCTTCTTCTCTTCATCTTCTCTTTGATTTGCTAGAAGAAATTCCGTTCTTCATGTTTAGTGTTCAATCATCTTGGAAAAGAGGTTGAATGCAAAATGGGTTTCATGGGAACCTTGGAAAAGGAAACATGAAACCATGCTAGAAATCCCTTCTCACACTTGAGTTGGATCTGGGTTTTGGTGTTTGGATATGGTGACATATAATCCTCCCTCTACTTGGACCTATGATGATGTGTGGTATAATTAGGGACCAAACATATCTCTCTTCATGAGCAATTAGACCAAGGAATTGGCTATTGATCAAGATCTGAGAGATTGAATCACCAAGGGATTGGGGTTCAATCAATCATGATTTCCAAGAGGTCAATGAGTTGCATGATTAAAGAGGATATGAACTGGATTTAATCCAAAGAGAACAACATCTCCTGATCTCAATGAATTCCCCTATTCTTATCTTCCACCTTCTTCATAGCTTTCTTTATATTTTGCAAATCCCCATTCCCATTTACAATTAAGCCATTTATGTTTCTGCACTTTACATTATTGCCATTTATTGCTTTCCTTTACTTTTGAGTCATTTATAATTCTGCGCATTTACAATTCTGCAATCATAATCTATTCTGTTCAGCTTGACTAATTCACCAATTGATTAAAATTGCTCAAATCTACCAATCTCTGTGGATACGATCCCACTCCACTGTGGGTTATTACTTGAGGATAATTTTGGTGCGCTTGCCAAAAGAACGGATTCATCAAAATTTTATATGGGGAGTGAAATCCGGTCATCAAGTTTTATGGCGCTGTTGCCGGGGATTGGTTTGAATTTGACAATGATTAAATTGATTAGAGAGCTAGATTAAGCATTTTAATTACCTTGTTATTTCCTTTCCAGTTCTTTAGTTTTCCTTCTGTTCTGCTTGTTTTTTTTATTTCGATAATTTTAGTTACTCATCGTTCATATTTCCATTCTTCTAACTGTTTGATTAATTGCATAACCAAGCTAACCACTAATCTTAACAAGAAGTGATTCCTCCACTTGTTCTCTGCTTGCTGTTTGTTGAATGTATGACAGGTAGAAGGGAATAAACTTCCTCCTTCTTTGATAGTGAACCTGAGAGGACCTTCCTTAGATTAAGGAGGGAAGCAAGAGGCAAATGCATAGTCAGAGAGGAAGTAGTAGAGGAAGATCTAGGAGCTACTATGGAAGAAGAAGTGCAAAACCATGTTGGAGTAGATGCTGGCAATCATATTGGGCAAGAGAGGAGAGTCTTAGGCTCTTACATCAACCTAAATCCAGGAAACTGTGGCAGCAGCATTCTCAAACCAACAATCCATGCTAACAACTTTGAGTTGAAACCTCAACTCATCACACTTGTCCAGAATAATTGTTCATATGAAGGGAGAGCCCAGGAGGACCCAAACCAACATCTCACTATATTCTTGAGGATTTGTGACACTGTAAAGTCCAATGGTGTACACCCTGACACCTACAAGCTACTTTTGTTCCCTTTCTCACTCAGAGATAAGTCGGCGAAATGGTTTGAAGCATTTCCCAAGGAGATCCTAACAACTTGGGATGAAGTTGTAAAAAAATTTCTAGCAAGATTCTACCCTCCACAGAGAGTCAATAGATTGAGAGCTAAGGTGCAGACCTTCAGACAGCAAGATGGTGAAACACTTTATGAGGCCTGGGAGACGTTCAAAGACTTGACAAGGAGGTGCCCTCCAGATATGTTCAACGAATGGGTTCAACTCCACATCTTCTATGAAGGGCTATCATATGAGGCAAAGAAAGCTGTGGACCACTCTTCAGGGGGTTCACTCAACAAGAAGAAAACCGTTGAAGAAGCCATAGATGTTATAGAGACTATAGCTGAAAATGAATACTTCTATGCTTTATAAAGGACTCAAAAGAGAGGAGTGCTGGAGCTAAATTCTATGGATACCTTGTTAGCATAGAACAAGATGATTGTAGCACAACTAGCAGCCCTAACAAAGAGGATGGAAACTGGCCAAGTCTCAGCTATCCAAGCTCAAGCACCACAAGAAGAAGATGCCCCAGAAATTGAAAGTGAATGGGAGCCGGCAAACTATGTGAACAATTCTTTTAGACAACCATATGACTGATGAGCGGATAATTTATACGCTTTTTGACATTGTTTTTAGTAGGATCTAGTTACTTTTAGGGATGATTTCATTAGTTTTTATGTGAAATTCACATTTCTGGACTTTACTTTGAGTTTGTGTGTTTTTCTGTGATTTCAGGTATTTTCTGGCTGAAATTGAGGGACTTGAGCAAAAATCAGATTCAGAGGTTGAAGAAGGACTGCTGATGATGTTGGATTCTGACCTCCCTTCACTCAAAGTGGATTTTCTGTAGATACCGAACTCAAAATGGCGCGCTTCTAATTGCGTTGGAAAGCAGACATCTAGGGCTTTCCAGCAATATATAATAGTCCATACTTTGGCCAAGAATAGATGACGTAAAACTGGCATTCAACGCCACCTTTCTGCACAAATCTGGCGTCCAGCGCCAGAAAAGAAACCAAAACCAGAGTTGAACGCCCAAACTGGAACAAAAGCTGGTGTTCAACTCCACAAATGGCCTCTGCACATGCAACACTTAAGCTCAGCCCAAACACACACCAAGTGGGCCCCGGATGTGGATTTATGCATCAATTACTTACTCATGTAAACCCTAGTGACTAGTTTATTATAAATAGGACATTTTACTATTGTATTAGAGCATCTTTGGTCTCAGTTTTAATCCATTGTTCACCTAAGGAGACTATTGATCACGTTTTAGGGGGCTGGCCATCTCGGCCATGCCTGGACCTTTCACTTATGTATTTTCAACGGTAGAGTTTCTACACTCCAGAGATTAAGGTGTAGAGCTCTGCTGTTCCTCAAAGATTAATGCAAAGTACTACTGTTTTCTATTCAACTCATCTTATTTCGCTTCTAAGATATCCATTCGCACCCAAGAACGTGATGAAGGTGATGATTACGTGTGACGCTCATCACCATTCTCCTCTATGAACACGTGTCTGACAAACACTTCCGTTCTACATGCAATGAGCTAGAATGAATATCTCTTAGATCTCCTAACCGGAATCTTCGTGGCATAAGCTAGAATGATGGCGGCATTCAAGAGAATCCGGAAGGTCTAAACCTTGTCTGTGGTATTCCGAGTAGGATTCAATGATTGAATGACTGTGACGAGCTCCTAACTCGCGATTGCAGGGCGTTAGTGACAGACGCAAAAGGATAGTAAATCCTATTCCAGCATGATCGAGAACCGACAGATGAATAACCGTGCCGTGACAGGGTGCGTGAGCATATTATTCACTGAGAGGATAAGATGAAGCCATTGGCAAGGGTGATGCCTCCAGACGATTAGCCGTGCCGTGACAGGGCATTGGATCATTTTCCCAAGAGATGACCGAAAGTAGCCATTGACAGTGGTGATGTATCACATAAAGCCAGCCATGGAAAGGAGTAAGACTGATTGGATGAAGATAGCAGGAAAGAGAGGTTCAGAGGAACGAAAAGCTTCTCCATTCGCTTATCTGAAATTCCTACCAATGATTTACATAAGTACCTCTATCCCTATTCTATTATATAATATTCGAAAACACCATTATCACTTTATATCCGCCTGACTGAGATTTGCAAGGTGACCATAGCTTGCTTCATACCAACAATCTCCGTGGGATTCGACCCTTACTCACGTAAGGTATTACTTGGAGGACCCAGTGCACTTGCTGGTCAGTTGTATCGAAGTTGTGACAAATTATGAATGTGTAATCACGATTACGCGTACCAAGTTGCTCACGTGCCAGGAATAGTTTGAGCCTGGACATCACAATTTCGTGCACCAAGTTTTTGGCGCCGTTCTCGGGGATTGTTCGAGTTTGGACAACTGACGGTTCATCTTGTTGCTCAGATTAGGTAATTTTCTTTTTGTTTTCTTTTCAAAAAATTTTCAAAAATATTTCAAAATTTTCTCACCTGTTTTCGAAAAAAAAAAAAGAAGGTTTTAAAATAAAAATGTTTTCAAAAATATATTTTCTTTTCAAAATTTTTAAGAATGAATTCTAGTGTTTCATGGAGCATGTTGAAGCCTGGCTGGCTGTAAAGCCATGTCTAATTTCTTTGGGAATGAGTATGTCAGGCGTGTCATGTCTGAGTTACATACTAAAGCTTGGCTGGCTAGTAAGCCATGCCTGACCCTTTGATTGGAGCTTTAGAGCATAAGATTCCTGGAATTCATATTAAAAATTTTGGAATCCTTATTTTCTTTTTCAAAATAATTTTTCAAAAAATATAAAATAAAAATCCAAAAAAATTAGAAAATCATAAAAATCAAAAATATTTTTGTGTTTCCTGTTTGAGTCTTGAGTCATATCATAAGTTTGGTGTCAATTGCATGTGCATCTTGCATTTTTCGAAAATTTCATGCATTCATGGTGTTCTTCATGATCTTCAAGTTGTTCTTGGTAAGTCTTCTTGTTTGATCTTGATGATTTTTTTGTTTTGTGTCTTTTCATGTTTATCATATGCATTCTTGAATTCTTAGTGTCTAAGCATTAAAGAATTCTAAGTTTGGTGTCTTGCATGTTTTCTTTGCATTAAAATTTTTCAAAATTGTGTCTATGATGTTCATCTTGACATTCATAGTGTTCTTGGTGTTCATCTTGACATTCATAGCATTCTTGCATGCATTCATTGTTTTGATCTAAAAATTTCATGCATTGCATAATTTTCATGTTTTTCATAAAAATTCAAAAAATCAAAAAAAAAAATATCTTTCCCTTTTTCTCTCATCAAATTCAAAAATTTGAGTTGACTTTTTCAAAAATTTTTTAAAATCAAGTTGTTTCTCATGAGTCAAATCAAATTTTCAATTTGAAAATCTTATCTTTTTCAAAATCTTTTTCAAAAATCAAATCTTTTTCAAAATTTTTAGTTATTTTCGAAAATTCCAAAAATATTTTTCAAAAAAATCTTTTTCTTATTTTTATACGAAATTTTCGAAAATAACAATAACAATTAATGTTTTGATTCAAAAATTTCAAGTTTGTTACTTGCTTGTTAAGAAAGATTCAAACTTTGAGTTCTAGAATCATATCTTGTGATTTCTTATGAATCAAGTCATTAATTGTGATTTTAAAAATCAAATCTTTTTCAAAAAAAAAAAAAAACTAATTTCTATCATATCTTTTCAAAATATCTTCCTATCTTATCTTTTTCAAAAATATCTTTTCAAAATATCTTTTCTAAATTCCTAACTTCTTATCTTTTCAAAATTTGTTTCAACTAACTAACTAACTTTTTGTTTGTTTCTTAACTTTTTCAAAACTACCTAACTAACTCTCTCTCTCTCATTTTTCGAAAATATCTTCCCCCTTTTTCAAAATTTCTTTTTAATTTATTAATTAATTTAATTTTTAAATCTTAATTTTCGAAAAATTACTAACATTTTTCAAAAACCATTTTCGAAAATCACTAACTCTTTTTCAAAAATATTTTTCAAAAATTCTCTCTCTCCCATCTTATTCTATTTATTCATTCATATCCTAACATCTCATCTCACATATCTAGCCTCCTCACAGTTGTGTTTCTTCCATTATATTACATTCTTTGTCTCCCCCTCTTCTTCTACTCACACAGGGATCCCTATACTGTGGTATAAAGGACCTCTATTATTATTATTATTTTTCTGTGCCCTCTTCTTTGTCATACGAGCAGGAGCAAGGACAAGAACATTCTTGTTGAAGCAGATCCAGAACCTGAAAGGACTCTGAAGAGAAAATTAAGAGAAGCTAAATTACAACAATCCAGAGATAACCTTTCAGAAATTTTCGAACAGGAAGAGAATATGGCAGCCGAAAATAATAATAATGCAAGGAGAATGCTTGGTGACTTTACTGCACCTAATTCCAATTTACATGGAAGAAGCATCTCCATTCCTGCCATTGGAGCAAACAACTCTGAGCTGAAACCTCAATTAGTTTCTCTGATGCAGTAGAACTGCAAGTTTCATGGACTTCCATCTGAAGATCCTTTTTAGTTCTTAACTGAATTCTTGCAGATATGTGATACTGTTAAGACTAATGGAGTAGATCCTAAAGTCTACAGGCTCATGCTTTTCCCTTTTGCTGTAAGAGACAGAGCTAGATTATGGTTGGATTCTCAACCCAAAGACAGCCTGAACTCTTGGGATAAGCTGGTCACGGCTTTCTTAGCCAAGTACTTTCCTCCTCAAAAGCTGAGCAAGCTTAGAGCTGATGTTCAAACCTTCAGACAGAAAGAAGGTGAATCCCTCTATGAAGCTTGGGAAAGATACAAGCAGTTGACCAAAAAGTGTCCTTCTGACATGCTTTCAGAATGGACCATCCTGGATATATTCTATGATGGTTTATCTGAGCTATCAAAGATGTCACTGGACACTTCTGCAGGTGGATCCATTCACCTAAAGAAAACGCCTGCAGAAGCTCAAGAACTCATTGACATGGTTGCTAATAACCAGTTCATGTACACTTCTGAAAGGAATCCTATGAGTAATAGGACGCCTATGAAGAAGGGAGTTCTTGAAATTGATACTCTGAATGCCATATTGGCGCAGAATAAAATATTGACTCAGCAAGTCAATATGATCTCTCAGAGTCTGCATGGAATGCAAGCTGCATCCAACAGTACTCAAGAGGCTTCTTATGAAGAAGAAGCTTATGATCCTGAGAACCCTGCAATAGCAGAGGTGAATTACTTAGGTGACCCTTATGGAAACACCTATAACTCATCATGGAGAAATCATCCAAATTTCTCATGGAAGGATCAAAAGCCTCAACAAGGCTTTAATAATGGTGGAAGAAACAGGTTTAGCAATAGCAAGCTTTTCCATCATCCACTCAGCAACAGACAGAGAACTCTGAACAAAATACTTCTAATTTAGCAAACTTAGTCTCTGATCTATCTAAGGCCACTGTAAGTTTCATGAATGAAAAAAGATCTTCCATTAGAAATCTGGAAGCACAAGTGGGCCAGCTGAGTAAAAGGATCACTGAAATCCCTCCTAGTACTCTCCCAAGCAATACAGAAGAGAACCCAAAAGGAGAGTGCAAGGCCATTCACATAAGCACCATGGCCGAACCTGTGAGGAGAGGAGAGGACGTGAATCCCAAGGAGGAAGACCTCTTGGGACGTCCAGTGATCAATAAGGAGCTTCCCTCTGAGGAACCAAAGGACTCTAAGGCTCATCTAGAGACCATAGAGATTCCATTGAACCTCCTTATGCCCTTCATGAGCTCTGATGAGTATTCCTCTTCTGAAGAGAATGAGGATGTTACTAAAGAGCAAACTGCCAAGTTTCTTAGTGCAATCATGAAGCTGAATGCCAAACTATTTGGCATTGATACTTGGGAAGTTGAACCTCCCTTGTTCATCAATGAACTAAGTGATCTGGATCAACTGACATTGCCTCAGAAGAGACAGGATCCTGGAAAGTTCATAATACCCTGTACCATAGGCACCATGCTCTTTAAGGCTCTGTGTGACCTTGGTTCAGGAATAAACCTCATGCCCCTCTCTGTAATAGAGAAACTGGGAATCTATGGGGTACAAACTGCTAAAATCTCATTAGAGATGGCAGACAGTTCCAGAAAACAGGCTTATGGACAAGTAGAGGACGTGTTAGTAAAGGTTGAAGGCCTTTACATCCCTGCTGATTTCATAGTCCTGGATACTGGAAAGGAAGAGGATGAATCCATCATCCTAGGAAGACCTTTCCTGGCCACAGCAAGAGCTGTGATTGATGTTGACAGAGGTGAAATAGTCCTTCAATGGAAAGAGGACTCCCTTGTGTTTAAAACCCAAGGATCTCCCTCTGCAACCATGGAGAGAAAGCAGAAAAAGCTTCTCTCAAAGCAGAGTCAACCAGAGCCCCCACAGTCAAACTCTAAGTTTGGTGTTGGGAGGCCACAACCAAACTCTAAGTTTCGTGTTGAACTCCCATATCCAAACTCTATGTTTGGTGTTGGAGAGTCTCAACAAAGCTCTGCACATCTGTGAGGCTCCATGAGAGCCCACTGTCAAGCTATTGACATTAAATAAGCGCTTGTTGGGAGGCAACCCAATGTTTATCTAACTCTATTATTATTGTTTTTCATGTTTTCTTAGGTTCATGATCATGTGGAGTCACAAAATAAATATAAAAATTGAAAACAGAATCAAAAACAGCAGAAGAAAAATCACACCCTGGAGGAGCATCTGTCTGGCATTCAAACGCTAGAACAGAGCATGGTTCTGGCGCTGAACGCCCAGAATGGGCAGCATCCTGGCGCTGAACGCCCAGAACAAGCATGGTTCTGGCGTTCAACGCCAGAAATGGCAGCAAATGGGCGTTGAACGCCCAAAATGGGCACCAACCTGGCGCTGAACGCCCAGAGTTGTGTGCAAAGGCATTTTACATGCCTAATTTGGTGCAGGGATGTAAATGCCTTGACACCTCAGGATCTGTGGACCCCACAGAATCATCTCAAGATATGTGGACCCCACAGGATCCCCACCTACCTCATCATCTCTTCCCATTCATGATCATCCCTTCTGTTTTCCATTTACCACTCACATCCATACACCCACTACCTTCAAAATTCAACATCTCTCACCCACCCAATCCCACCCATATGGCCGAATACACACTCCCATCCATCTCCTCCATATCTTCTTCATTCTTTCTTTTTTTGCTCGAGGGCGAGCAACATTCTAAGTTTGGTGTGGTAAAAGCATAGCTTTTTTGTTTTTTCCATAACCATTGATGGCACCTAAGGCCAGAGAAACCTCTAGAAAGAGGAAAGGGAAGACAAAAGCTTCCATCAAGGGTCTATAGCTCAGTGGTAGAACATTTGACTGCAAATCAAGAGATCCCTGAGATACCTCAGGGGATACATTTTCTTCCACAAAAATATTGGAAGCAACTAAGGGTGGAACATCAAGAGCACTCCATCATCCTTCATGAAATCAGAGAAGATCAAAAAGCAATGAGGGAGGAGCAACAAAGACAAGGAAGAGACATAGAAGAGCTCAAGGACATCATTGGTTCCTCAAGAAGGAAACGCCACCATCACTAAGGAGGATTCATTCCTTGTTCTTGTTTCTTCTGTTTTTCGTTTCTATGTTATGTGCTTATCTGTGTTTGTGTCTTCATTACATGATCATTAGTAGTAGTAACTATGTCTTAAAGTTATGAATGTCCTATGAATCCATCACCTCTCTTAAATGAAAAATGTTTTAACTCAAAAGAACAATAAGTACATGAGTTTCGAATTTATCTTTGAACTTAGTTTAATTATATTGATGTGGTGACAATGCTTCTTGTTTTCTGAATGTATGCTTGAACAGTGCATATGTCTTTTGAAGTTGTTGTTTAAGAATGTTAAATATGTTGGCTCTTGAAAGAATGATGACTAGGAGACATGTTATTTGATAATCTGAAAAATCATAAAAATGATTCTTGAAGCAAGAAAAAGCAGCAAAGAACAAAGCTTGCAGAAAAAAAAAAATAGGCGAAAAAAAATAATAGAAAGAAAAAGCAAGTAGAAAAAGCCAAAGCTCTTAAAACCAAGAGGCAAGAGCAAAAAGCCAATAACCCTTAAAACCAAAAGGCAAGGGCAAATAAAAAGGATCCCAAGGCTTTGAGCATCAGTGGATAGGAGGGCCTAAAGGAATAAAATCCTGGTCTAAGCGGCTAAACCAAGCTGTCCCTAACCATGTGCTTGTGGCGTGAAGGTGTCAAGTGAAAACTTGAGACTGAGCGGTTAAAGTCAAGGTCCAAAGAAAAAAAAGAGTGAGCTTAAGAACCCTGGACACCTCTAATTGGGGACTCTAGCAAAGCTGAATCACAATCTGAAAAGGTTCACCCAATTATGTGTCTGTGGCATTTATGTATCCGGTGGTAATACTGCAAAACAAAGTGCTTAGGGCCACGGCCAAGACTCATAAAGAAGCTGTGTTCAAGAATCATCATACTGAACTAGGAGAGTCAATAACACTATCTGAACTCTGAGTTCCTATAGATGCCAATCATTCTGAACCTCAATGGATAAAGTGAGATGCCAAAACTATTCAAGAGGCAAAAAGCTATAAGTCCCGCTCATATAATTGCAGCTATGTTTCATTGATAGTTTGGAATTTATAGTATATTCTCTTCTTTTTATCCTATTTGATTTTCAGTTGCTTGGGGACAAGCAACAATTTAAGTTTGGTGTTGTGATGAGCGGATAATTTATACGCTTTTTGACATTGTTTTTAGTATGTTTTTAGTAGGATCTAGTTACTTTTAGGGATGTTTTCATTAGTTTTTATGCGAAATTCACATTTCTGGACTTTACTATGAGTTTGTGTGTTTTTCTGTGATTTCAGGTATTTTCTGGCTGAAATTGAGGGACTTGAGTAAAAATCAGATTCAGAGGTTGAAGAAGGACTGCTGATGTTGTTGGATTCTGACCTCCCTGCACTCAAAGTGGATTTTCTGGAGCTACAGAACTCAAAATGGCGCGCTTCCAATTGCGTTGGAAAGTAGACATCCAGGGCTTTCCAGAAATATATAATAGTCCATACTTTGGCCAAGAATAGATGACGTAAACTGGCGTTCAACGCCACCTTTCTGCCCAAATCTGGTGTCCAGCGCCAGAAAAGGAACCAAAACCAGAGTTGAACGCCCAAACTGGCACAAAAGCTAGCGTTCAACTCCACAAATGGCCTCTGCACGTGCAACACTTAAGCTCAGCCCAAATACACACAAAGTGGGCCCCGGAATTGGATTTATGCATCAATTACTTACTCATGTAAACCCTAGTGACTAGTTTATTATAAATAGGACCTTTTACTATTGTATTAGAGCATCTTTGATCTCAGTTTTAATCCATTGTTCACCTAAGGAGACTATTGATCACGTTTTAGGGGGCTGGCCATCTCGGCCATGCCTGGACCTTTCACTTATGTATTTTCAACGGTAGAGTTTCTACACTCCATAGATTAAGGTGTGGAGCTCTGCTGTTCCTCAAAGATTAATGCAAAGTACTACTGTTTTCTATTCAACTCATCTTATTTCGCTTCTAAGATATCCATTCGCACCCAAGAACGTGATGAAGGTGATGATTATGTGTGACACTCATCACCATTCTCCCCTATGAACACGTGTCTGACAAACACTTCCGTTCTACATGCAATAAGCTAGAATGAATATCTCTTAGATCTCCTAACCGGAATCTTCGTGGCGTAAGCTAGAATGATGGCAGCATTCAAGAGAATCCGGAAGGTCTAAACCTTGTCTGTGGTATTCCGAGTAGGATTCAATGATTGAATGACTGTGACGAGCTCCTAACTCGCGATTGCAGGGCGTTAGTGACAGATGCAAAAGGATAGTAAATCCTATTCCAGCATGATCGAGAACCGACAGATGAATAGCCGTGCCGTGACAGGGTGCGTGAGCATATTATTCACTGAGAGGATAAGATGAAGCCATTGGCAAGGGTGATGCCTCCAGATGATTAGCCGTGCCGTGATAGGGCATTGGATCATTTTCCCGAGAGATGACCGAAAGTAGCCATTGACAGTGGTGATGTATCACATAAAGCCAGCCATGAAAAGGAGTAAGACTGATTGGATGAAGATAGCAGGAAAGCAGAGGTTCAGAGGAACGAAAAGCATCTCCATTCGCTTATCTGAAATTCCTACCAATGATTTACATAAGTACCTCTATCCCTATTCTATTATGTAATATTCGAAAACACCATTATCACTTTATATCCGCCTGACTGAGATTTGCAAGGTGACCATAGCTTGCTTCATACCAACAATCTCCGTGGGATTCGACCCTTACTCACGTAAGGTATTACTTGGACGACCCAGTGCACTTGCTGGTCAGTTGTATCGAAGTTGTGACATTATGAATGTGTAATCACGATTACGCGTACCAAGTTGCTCACGTGCCAGGAATAGTTTGAGCCTGGACATCACAATTTTGTGCACCAATGACCCAAACTCCTAGACATACAACTCAGGTTGGAAGAACCACCCAAACTTTGGGTGGGAAAACCAACAAAGCCACAACCAAGACCATAACAAACCATACCAATCGAACCAATACAACAACCATAACCCCAACCATTTATCAGGCAACAGACCTTACCATAACTCACAAAACACTTCATATCATTCAACCCAACAAACACACAACAACCACCATCAAGACACATCAACCCCAACCATGTAACCATGTGAAATCAAGAGCAATTTTGAGAGAGTGGAGGCTGCAATAGCACAACTGTCATCACAACTGACAGGAGCTATTTCCACTCTTTTGGAAAGACAAGCACAGGCTGAAAGAAAGATAGATGCCAACCAAGAAGAGTGCAGATCTAACCTAAAGAATCAATGTGCAGTAATCTCAAAACTAGAAGTACAAATAGGGATCTTATCTAAACAAATACCAATGCCCACACATACATTCTCCAGTGATACCATGACCAACCCAAGAGGGGAATGCAAGACAATCACACTTAAAAGTGGAAAAGTTGTAGAAGAAGCATCCCCAAATCAAAACAATCAAGAAAAAAAAGCTGCAAAGGAGCCTGAAAACAAGAAGGAAGAAGAGACCCCTGCACCATCCTCAACAAAGTCAGTCCTAAAGCCTTATGTGCCACAAGCACCCTATCCGCAAAGGCTAAGGAAGGATGAAAAAGACAACCAGTTCTCCAGGTTCCTAGAAATTTTCAAGAAGCTCCAGATTAACATACCCTTTGCTGAGGCATTAGAGCAAATGCCCCTCTATGCCAAATTTTTAAAGGAGCTCATGACAAGAAAGAGGAATTGGGGAAAGAAAGAAACCATAGTGCTAACTGAAGAGTACAGTGCTATCATACAAAAGAAGCCTCCCCAGAAGATGAAAGACCCAGGGAGTTTCCAAATTCCATCCATCACAGGTGATAACACCATTGAAAAAGCACTGTGTGACCTGGGGGCTAGCATCAATCTCATGTCCTTGGCCATGATGAGAAGGATGAAGATTGAGGAAGCCAAACTAACAAGGATGGCACTCCAATTGGCTGACAGAACATTCAAATTCCCTTATGGGGTGGTGGAGGACTTGTTGGTGAAAGTGGGAGAGTTTATTTTCCCAGCTGACTTTGTTGTGCTAGATATGGAAGAAGAAGCCAACACATCAATCATCCTAGGAAGGCCATTCCTAGCCACTGCTGGAGCCATTATTGATGTTCAAAAAGGGGAACTAGTCTTCAGGTTACATGAAGAGAAGATGGTCTTCAATGTCTTTAAGGCAATGAGTTACCCCAAGGAATCTATAGGAGTGTGCATGATGATAGCGTTTTTAGCCCATTTGGCCTAACTTCGGGCCAAACCTTTAAAATTAACGCCCGATTTTCCATTTCTAGTGTTTTTCTATGGTTTTTGACTATTTCAACTTTTTTCTGCGCAGCACGGGCAGACTTGAACCGATTCACTTGGTTCAATTGCCGGTTCGCGATTTTTTACGGTTTTTCGCAGAAAACACATTTTCTGACTCGGAAAGACCCACTGAGTCCAAAAATGATGTTTAAAAATCTCAAATTCTCACTCTAACTTTTCGGAATCTCATTTGGGAAACATAATCACTTAATTAACCGGTTCGATTAATTGCGGTTCTTACAGTTTGAGTCTTTTGTTTTTTTTCTTGTTGAATTTTTCGAAATTTTTGAGTCTGTCTTTCTAAAAATTTTCAAAAATAGTTTCTTTGTTCAAATCTTGTATCAATCTTTAAGTTTGGTGTCTTCTTGTGTATTTTCTTTAAATTTTCAAAAATTTTGTGTCTGGTTTTCAAAAATTTTAAGTTTGGTGTCTTTTACCTGTTCTTGTGTTCTTTAAAGTTTTTAAGTTTTGTTCTTGGTGTTCTTCTTAATCTTCAAAGCGTTATTGGTTTTCTTTTTGTTTTGATCTTAAAATTTTTAAGTTTGGTGTTCTTTTGGTGTTTGTCTTCAAATTTTCAAAAATTTAGGGTCCTAGATCTAAAAATTTTAAGTTTTGTGTCTTTTGCTAGTTTTTCTCTCTCTTCATTAAATTCAAAAATCAAAAAATAAAATATATTTTCTTATCTTCTCATTAATTTTCGAAAATTACAACATAAAAATTCAGATTTTAATTTCAAAATTTTTATCTTATCTTGTCTTAGTTTAAATTTCAAAATCAAAATCAAATTTCAAATCTTATCTTTTTTAAATCTTTTTCAAATCTTTTTAAATTTCAAATTTTTAAATCAAATCTTTTTCAAATCTTTTTTATTTCTTCTCTTATCTTTTCTTATCCTTTTTTAATTTTAAATTTTTAAATTCAAATATTTTATTATTTTCTATCTTAGCCAGTTTTTAAATCTTTCTTAATTAATTACTTATTTCTTTCTCTTATTTTTCAGACCTTCCTAACTAATTCTTCTCTCTTATTTTCCAACAACTCTTTTTCTTCTTCTCTCTTTTCTATTTTCGAAAATCTACTAACTAATTTTCAATTTTTAATTTATTAACCATATTTTTGAAATAAATAAACAAATAAATAAAAATATTTCAATTTTTGTTTATCTTTCCTATTTCTAATTCTTCTCATCTCTACTTAAATTATTCGAACTATTCTCCTCTTTAATCTTCCATCTTTACTTTTCTATCTTCGTCTTCTTTCTTCACATCTCACTGGGAGCCTTCTATACTCAAATTAGACATAGAAGCTTCCTTTCTTTCTTTTCTTCTTTTCTTGTTTATGACCAGCAATAGGGATAAAGAACCCCTCTTTAATCTTGATCCTAAACCTGAGAGGACTTTAAGGAGAAATTTACAACAAGCTAAAGCACAACACTCCGAAAGAAACCTTTCAGAAAATTTTGAACAAGAAATAGAAGACATGGCCGAACTTGAAGGAGATGCAAGAAAGGTTTTTGGTGACTTCACCATGCCTACCTCTAACTTTTATGGCAGAAGTATTTCTATACCTGCCATTGGAGCTAACAATTTTGACCTTAGCTCTCAGTTAATCTCTCTTCTACAACAAAATTACAAATTCCATAGACTTCAAATGGAAGATCCACATCAGTTCTTAGATGAATGCTTGCAAATCTGTGATACTATTAGGACCAATGGAGTGAATCCTAAAGTCTACAAGCTTATGCTCTTTCCCTTTGCTGTAAGAGACAGAGCTAAGATATGGTTGGATTTAGAACCAAAAGAGAGCTTAGACTCTTGGAAAAAGCTGGTTAATGCTTTTCTAGCTAAATTCTTTCCCCCTCAGAGAATGAGCAAAATTAGAGTGAAAGTTCAAACCTTCAGACAAAGAGAAGGTGAATCCCTCTATGAAGCTTGGGAAAGATACAAGCAACTGATCAGGAGATGTCGTCCTGATATGCTCTCAAAATGGTCTATCATAGGTGTGTTCTATGATGGTCTATCTGAGATGTCCAAAATCTCATTCGACAGCTATGTAGGTGGATCACTCCACTTGAAGAAAACACCTGCAGAAGCAAGAGAACTCATTAAGATGGTTGCAAATAACTAATTCATGTACACTTCTGAAAGAAATCCTGTAAACCATGGGATCCCTCAGAAGAAAAGAGTTCTTGAAGTTGATACTCTGAATGCCATATTGGCTTAGAACAAGATCTTGACCCAGCAGGTCAATATGATCTCTCAGCATTTGACTGGAATGTAAACGGAAACTCAAGAAGCTTCTTCTGAAGTAGAAGCTTATGATCCTAATCAACCCACCATGGAAAAGGTGAATTACATGGGAGAACCTATGGAAACACCTTCAATCCTTCATGAAGGAATCATCCTAGCCTTTCATGGAAGGATCAACAGAAACCTCAGCAAGGCTTCAACGATAATCAAGGTGGAAGAAATCAGAATAGGTTCAACAACAGACCGCCATTCCCATCTTCTCAAGGGAATATGTGATGCACGGAAACTTGTCTCTCAACAAATTTCCCTCGACAAGTATACCGAATTATCGTCAAGTAAAAACTCACAATAGAGTGAGGTCGAATCCACAGGGATTAACGGATTAAGCAATCAATGGTTAATTGATTATCCTAGTTAGACGAATCAGATTGGAGTGATAAGCAACAAGGAAATGTAAATTGCATGAATGTAAAGGAAAAAAAACTATAAAGTGCAAAGAAGTAAAATGGCAAGAAAAGTAAATGTAAGAACTAAAAATAAAATGAACATTAGGATCAAGAGATATTGCAATCCTTCGGATCAAGTTCATTCTTATCTCTTCCTCAATCAATGCATTCATTGATCTCCTTAGCAATCTTAAGTGATTAGATCCCAATTCCCTGTCAATCCAATCTCTCTAAGCTTGATCAATTTCCCAATTCCTTGATTTAATTGCTCATGGGAAGATATGAAGTTTGGTCACTGATTATACCACATGCATTCCCAAATCAAAGTGTTGGTAGGATTATATGTCACTATATCCATCCAAACCCCAATTTGGTCCAGCATGAGAAAGCATTTCTAGCATGATCTACTCATTCCTCTTCCAAGGTTCCGAGGAGATCCAATTATGGAGAGCTTCTCTTCCAAGATAACTAACCAATTGGATGAAGAACGAAAGCTTTCTAGTAAAATCAAGAGAAAAGAGAGAAGAAGAAGAATGAAAACTACAATTGATCCATCAAATTACAATAGAGTTTTCTAACCCAATGAAAAGAGTTAGTTGTTCATTGCTCTACCAAAAACAGAAAAGAAAGAAAGTGCAAAAAAATAAAGATGAAGATTAAAACTGAAATTGAAACTTCAAAGTTCATAAATGAAAACTACAAACTAGAATTAAACTCCTACTAAGAAAAGAAAAAGAAGAGAAAAGAAAGAAGAGTGTAGGAGGGGAGGGGTCCGAAGACCCACTCCCCTTTGAGTGTGCCAATTCACAGAAGTTCGAATTGGTCTTCACTCTCTCCCCCTTCCTTCAATTTCCTGTTTTTCCTGAATGTTAAAACTAAGGCCTTTATGTAGGCTCTCCTAAATTATAAAATGAAATGAAATTAAAAGCAAATTACAATTAAATGAAAATTTCTATTCTAGATGCTTCTTGTGGCCTTGATTGGTTGACACTTGTGGGATTGCTTGAGGTTAGGTGGTCCTTGAAAGAGAAATGAATCAAGTTGAGGTCCAGGTGCTAATCGTTAGTGCTACCGTTAGCCACACTTACGCTACAAGTGTGGCATTGGTGCTGAAGTTAGTGTGGCTAACGTCACACTTACTACCCAGTTGCTATTTTTGGGGCTTAAAAGAGGCCTCTTGTTTGTACTCCAATTTCATACCCACTATAAACTATTATATGACGTTGGAAAGATCTGCATGTCAGCTTTCTAACGCAACTAGAATCACCTCGATTGGACCTCTGTAACTAAAGTTATGCTCCCTTGAAGGGGACAGGGTCGCTGGCGTAGTCATTGGCGTTATTGGCAAAAGTGAATGCCAATAACGTCAGCATTCAGAGTATTAATATTGCCAGGTTTTGGAGCTCAAAATTAATTTCCATCCCATACTAGTATATATTGTTGGAAAGCCCTGGATGTCTTCTTTCCAACACTTTTGGAAGCGCAACATTTGGAGCTCTACAGCTCGAGTTACACTTCTTGGAAGGTGAAGAGGTCAGCTGGCCTTACTACAGGTTGATACCATGTTCATCTTTGCACTTTCGGGGCAGGTTTTCTCCCTCAAATTTAGTGTCCACCATGTAGTGCCATATATGGTTGTAAAGCTATGGAATCCTACTTTTCAATGCCACTGGAATCACCTCTTTCGGAGCTTTGTGGCTCAAGTTATTCTTGTTTGAAGAAGGTATAGTCAGGCTGCCGGGTGAGATTTTACCCACGTTAGTATCCACGTTAGTGTAACTAACGTGGCCCTTAACGTATGGATACCAAAGCTCGAGGGAGTTAGTGACACTCACCTTTGTCACTAATGCTACAAGAATCTCCCTCTTCCATGTTAGTGCCTCACATTAATGGCACTAACGGGGCCACTAACGTAGGTGTTCTTGGCCTTCGCTAAAGTTAGTGGCGTTAACGTTGCCACTAACTTTTCATGCTCTCCATCTTCAAAGTTAATGCCATTAACGTTCCCACTGTCGTTCCAAACTTTCCTTCCTTCCACGTTAACGGCCATGTTAGTAGCGCTAACGTAGCCACTAACGTGGCTCTTCTCTGCTTCTTTTGGTCTGAAATCAAACAAACAAAGTGTATCAAAGTTACATACAAGATAAACTTTACTATACTAAGTGTGCTAATAATGCTCAAAATCATACTTTCACTTAGTGTGATCTATTTCATCATATTTACCATGTATATTAACTAAAATTTACCTATGCTTGAGATTTTATTTCATGCAGAGATTTTTCATGCTTTTGCTCCTTTATCAACAGAAATTGTATGAAAACTGAATTAAAATCTACTGAAAAAGCAAAGAAAAACAGGCCATGATGCCCTGGCATCACAACACCAAACTTAAATCTTGCTTGTCCCCAAACAAGAGGAGAATCATGCAATAAGGTTTGACAATCCAAGGTAAGAAGAGTAGCAGTGTAATGTTCATGGTTAGCTAGCTTTCTAAGCATGCAGCAATCACAAAAGAAATTCAGATGATTTATGCCTCTATCTAGCTCATTTTATGAAATTTTTTCTGTATGTTTCTTCCTTGAACAAGCTTTTCATTCTCTTTTTATCTTATCTTCTAGGTGCTTTGCACCATGATTTGAAAGCTACGACTCTAAATGCTTTATTTTCAAGTATTACCACTTGATACATAAGCACCACAAGCATTTAATCAGAGGACTCTTTTGGCTCATTTTGTTTTCTTGCCTTCTTGACTCTCTAATCATTGATGCTTAGAGCCTTGAGCTTTGAGAGAGTGTTTTTGCACTTGAGCCTAGCCTTGACTCTAAATGTTTTGTTTTCAAGCTTTTTGCTTGATACATAAACACCACAAGCACTTAACAATTGAATTGTCATTGGTACTCAGAGCCTTTTGCTTTCTCATTCTCTCCCTTTTCTTTTCTTGCCTTATTTGCAATTGCTTTTTCAAGATTTTCATGATTTCAAAAATTTCATAAAATGTCCTAGATGAAAACTTCAATTAAATAAATTCAAATGCAATTGAGCAACAATAGTCATGCTAGCTTCCCAATACTTATATGCTCATGCTAACTTCTTCTTAAATGACCTTGTTTGTTTATGATCATGAAACTACATTGCTTTGGACTCACAAAAATTCAAGATGGCAATCATAATGTCACAGCAACATATTGTAATTCAAAAATCAAACTATGCTTATTCATACGGAGCAAGCACACATACATACAAAGAAATTAGAAGACAATCATGCCATTGAATGTACTGGAAATAAGTAAGGGGAAAAAGGAACTTTACAACCTTGTAGTTCATCTTCATTTTTGTTGCCCTTTTTCTCCTACTTTTCTCCCTTCCCACACCAATTTAGACTAATTGCTTATCTTCAAGCAGCAAATAAAACAGTGGTGGTGGGGTCTATGATGGGTCATAAACGTCTTACATACTGAAATGGAAGTGATGTATGTGGTTAAGCAAGCAAAAATTAAGGATAACACTGCAGGCCAAAGAAGCACAGACATTATGATTATACAAATAAGTGGTGTTGCTGGATACATTGCATAGAAAAATAAACGGTACACCAAACTTAGTGTGACACTTTCTCTTGGAATTGATGCAAGTATCTAGAAAGATTGAAAACAGAATGTTGCAGGGCAACACCAAACTTAGAATGTGATTGATGAGCGGATAATTTATACGCTTTTTGGCATTGTTTTTAGTATGTTTTTAGTAGAATCTAGTTACTTTTAGGGATGTTTTTATTAGTTTTTATGTTAAATTCACATTTCTGGACTTTACTATGAGTTTGTGTGTTTTTCTGTGATTTCAGGTATTTTCTGGCTGAAATTGAGGGACTTGAGCAAAAATCAGATTCAGAGGTTGAAGAAGGACTGCTGATGTTGTTGGATTCTGACCTCCCTGCACTCAAAGTGGATTTTC
Source organism: Arachis ipaensis (assembly GCF_059453495.1). Lineage (NCBI taxonomy): Eukaryota > Viridiplantae > Streptophyta > Magnoliopsida > Fabales > Fabaceae > Arachis > Arachis ipaensis. The sequence continues at coordinate 92,017,534 of NC_142435.1, forward strand.
TGGAGCTACAGAACTCAAAATGGCGCGCTTCCAATTGTGTTGGAAATTAGACATCCAGGGCTTTCCATAAATATATAATAGTCCATACTTTGGCCGAGTTTAGATGATGTAAAAGGGCGTTGAACGCCAGTTCTACGCTACTGTCTGGAGTTAAACGCCAGAAACACGTCACAAGCCAGAGTTGAACGCCAGAAATACGTTACAAACTAGCGTTCAACTCCAAGATTGACCTCTACACGTGTAACATTCAAGCTCAGCCCAAGCACACACCAAGTGGGCCCCGGAAGTGGATTTATGCATCAATTACTTACTTTTGTAAACCCTAGTAACTAGTTTAGTATAAATAGGACTTTTTACTATTGTATTAGACATCTTTGGATGATCTTTGATGAGTTTTATGCTATCTTAGACTTTCATGGGGGCTGGCCATTCGGCCATGCCTGAACCATTATCACTTATGTATTTTCATACGGTAGAGTTTCTGCACTCCATAGATTAAGGTGTGGAGCTCTGCTGTTCCTCAAAGATTAATGCAAAGTACTACTGTTTTTCTATTCAATTCAACTTATTCCGCTTCTAAGATATTCATTCGCACTTCAACCTGAATGTGATGAACGTGACAATCATCATCATTCCCTATGAATGTGTGCCTGACAACCACTTCCGTTCTACCTTAGATTGAATGAGTATCTCTTGGATCTCTTAATCAGAATCTTCGTGGTATAACCTAGATTGATGGTGGCATTCATGAGAGTCTGAAAAGTCTAAACCTTGTCTGTGGTATTCCGAGTAGGACTCTGGGATTGAATGACTGTAACGAACTTCAAACTCGCGAGTGCTGGGCGTAGTGACAGACGCAAAAGGAGGGTGAATCCTATTCCAGTATGATCGAGAACCTCAGATGATTAGCCATGCTCTGACAGAGCATTTGGACCATTTTCACAAGAGGATGGGATACAGCCATTGACAAGGGTGACGCCTCCAGACGATTAGCCATGCAGAGATAGTGCATCAGACCATTTTCCAGAGAGGATTAAAAGTAGCCATTGACAACGGTGATGTCCTTACATAAAGCCAGCCATGGAAAGGAGTAAGACTGATTGGATGAAGACAGTAGGAAAGCAGAGGTTCAGAGGAACGAAAGCATCTCTATACACTTATCTGAAATTCTCACCAATGATATACATAAGTGTTTCTATCCTTATTTTCTATCTATTTATTATTTACGTTCGAAAACTCCATAACTATTTTATATCCGCCTGACTGAAATTTACAAGGTGACCATAGCTTGCTTCATACCAACAATCTCCGTGGGATCGACCCTTACTCACGTAAGGTTTATTACTTGGACGACCCAGTGCACTTGCTGGTTAGTTGTATCGAAGTTGTGAATGAAAAACGATTTATTAAGACGTGCGTACAGAGTTTCTGGCGCCGTTGCCTGAGATCACAATTTTGTGCACCAGTGATCATATGCAAATTTTATTTGAGAAGAAGCTAAGTAAAAAAAACTGTTGTATTAATAACAAAATCACCAAGAGCCAGAGCTATCACGAACAGGGGCTTCTTGGTGAGGCATTAACACAAACAGTTAGATAGCAAAAGAAAATAAAGAAACAAAAGAAAACAAAGACAAAAGAAAAGTGTCTAATCTAGTAAATCAATCAATCGGTAGTTTGTTAATCACAATTAATCCCCAGCAATGGCGGCAGAAACTTGATGCACGGAAACTTGTCTCTCAACAAATTTCTCTTGGCAAGTATACCGAATTATCGTCAAGTAAAAACTCACAATAGAGTGAGGTCGAATCCACAGGGATTAACGGATTAAGCAATCAACGGTTAATTGATTATCCTAGTTAGAGGAATCAGATTGGAGTGATAAGCAACAAGGAAATGTAAATTGCATGAATGTAAAGGAAAAAAACTATAAAGTACAGAGAAGTAAAATGGCAAGAAAAGTAAATGTAAGAACTAAAAATAAAATGAACATTGGGATCAAGAGATATTGCAATCCTCCGGATCAAGTTCATTCTCATCTCTTTCTCAATCAATGCATTCATTGATCTCCTTGGCAATCTTAAGTGATTGGATCCCAATTCCTTGGCAATCCAATCTCTCTAAGCTTGAACAATTTCCCAATTCCTTGATTTAATTGCTCATGGGAGGAGATGAAGTTTGGTCACTGATTATACCACATGCATTCCCAAATCAAAATGTTGGTAGGATTATATGTCACTATATCCATCCAAACCCCAATTTGGTCCAGTATGAGAAAGTATTTCTAGGATGATCTCCTCATTCCTCTTCCAAGGTTCTGAGGAGATCCAATTATAGAGAACTTCTCTTACAAGATAGCTAACTAATTGGATGAAGAACGAAAGCTTTCTAGTAAAATCAAGAGAAAAGAAAGAGGAAGAAGAATGAAAACTACAATTGATCCATCAAATTACAACAGAGCTCCCTAACCCAATAAAAAGAGTTAGTTGTTCATTGCTCTACTAAAACAGAAAAGAAAGAAAGTGCAAAAAAATAAAGATGAAGATTAAAACTGAAATTGAAACTTCAAAGTTCATAAATGAAAAGTACAAGCTAGAATTAAACTCCTACTAAGAAAAGAAAAAGAAGAGAAAAGGAAGAAGAGTGTAGGAGGGAGGGGTCCGAAGACCCACTCTCCTTGGAGTGTGCCAATTCACAGAAGTTCGAATTGGTCTTCACTCTCTCCCCCTTCCTTCAATTTCCCGTTTTTCCTGAATGTTAAAACTAAGGCCTTTATATAGGCTCTCCTAAATTACAAAATGAAATGAAATTAAAAGCAAATTACAATTAAATGAAAATTCCTATTCTAGATGCTTCTTGTGGCCTTGATTGGTTGACACTTGTGGGATTGCTTGAGGTAAGGTGGTCCTTGAAAGAGAAATGAATCAAGTTGATGTCCAGGTGCTAATCGTTAGTGCTACCGTTAGCCACACTAACACTACAAGTGTGGCATTAGTGCTGAAGTTAGTGTGGCTAACGTCACACTTGCTACCAGTTGCTGTTTTTAGGGCTTAAAAGATGCCTCTTGTTTATACTCCAATTTCATGCCCACTATAGACTATTATATATGGTTGGAAATCTCTGAATGTCAGCTTTCTAACACAACTAGAATTACCTCGATTGAACCTCTGTAACTCATGTTATGCTCCCTTGAAGGGGACAGGGTCGCTGGCATAGTCGCTAGCGTTATTGGCAAAAGTGAGTGCCAATAACGTCAGCGTTCTGGGGATTAATATTGCCAGGTTTTGGAGTTCAAAATTAATGTCCACTCCATACTATTATAGATTGTTGGAAAGCCCTGGATGTCTTCTTTCCAACATTTTTGGAAGCGCAACATTTGGAGCTCTACAGCTCGAGTTACACTTCTTGGAAGGTGAAGAGGTTAGCTGGCCTTACTATAGGTTGATACCATATTCATCTTTGCACTTTCAGGGAAGGTTTTCTCTCTCAAATTTAGTGTCCACGATGTAGTGCCATATATGGTTGGAAAGCTCTGGAATCCTACTTTCCAATGCCACTGGAATCACCTCTTTCGGAGCTTTGTGGCTCAAGTTATTCTTGTTTGAAGAAGGTATGGTCAGGCTGCCGGGTGAGATTTTGCCCATGTTAGTGTCCAAGTTAGTGTAACTAACGTGGCCCTTAACGTAGGCATATGAAAGCTCGAGGGCGTTAGTGACACTCACCTTTGTCACTAACGCTACAAGACTCTCCCTCTTCCACGTTAGTGCCTCACGTTAATGGCACTAACGGGCCACCAACGTGGGTGTTCTTGGCCTTCACTAAAGTTAGTGGCGTTAACGTTGCCACTAACTTTCCATGCTCTCCTTCTTCAAAGTTAATGCCATCAATGTTCCCACTAATGTTCCAAACTTTTCTTCCTTCCACATTAATGGCCACGTTAGTGGCGCTAACGTAGCCACTAACGTGGCTCTTCTCTGCTTCTTTTGGTCTGAAATCAAACAAACAAAGTGTATCAAAGTAACATACAAGATAAACTTTACTATACTAAGTGTGCTAATGATGATGAAAATCATACTTTCACTTAGTGTGATCTATTTCATCATATTTACCATGTATATTAACTAAAATTCACCTATGCTTGAGATTTTGTTTCATGCAGAGATTTTTCATGCTTTTGCTCCTTTATCAACAGAAATTGTATGAAAACTGAATTAAAATCTACTAAAAAGCATAGAAATACAGGCCATGATTCCCTGGCATGAATATGGAAACCCTTAAGAATAGCCTCTCTGACTTAGTCACTCTTATTTCCAGCCTCTCTAAGACCACTCATAGTTTCATAACTGAAACAAGGTCCTCCATTAGAAACTTGGAGGTACAAGTTGGTCAGCTGAGCAAGAGGATCCCTGAGACTCCTATTGACACTCTTCCTAGAAACACTGAGATGAACCCAAGAGAAGAGTGCAAGGCCATCACCTCTGAGGCTGAAGTTGAATCTGGAGAGATTGGGAAGGCATTAAACGCCAGTGAGGAAGCCCTCACTGGGCGTTCAACGCCCAATCTGGGAGCAAGCCTAGCACTGAATGCTAGTGAGGAAGCACTCACTGGGCATTCATCACCTATCCTGGCAACAGAGCTAGCATTGAACGCCAGCCAGGGAGCATTGGCTAGGCGTTCAATGCCCAAATAGGCAAGGATTCTTGGGCTGAACGCCAGTGAGGAACCCCTCACTAGGCGTTCAACGCCCAACTAGACAAGGAAGCTGGCATTGAATGCCAACCAGGATACCCCTGCTGGGCGTTCAACGCCTAAAATAGTAAGGGTGCACAACATGGGCATTCAACCGTTCAACGCCCAAGGAGCCATCAGAGCTAGCATTAACACCAGTAAAGGCACACCCTCTGAGTGCTCAATAACCACTCAAGAAACCCCTATCCAAGAACTAAAGGAAGCCAAAGCTCACGTAAAGACCATAGAGGTTCCTTTGCATGCACTTATACAGTTCATGAGTTCTAATGAATGCGCATCCTCTGATGAGGACGAAGACACTAGGGAATAGCAAGTTGCTCAGTACTTAGGAGCTCTCATGAAGCTAAATGCCAAGATATTTGGTACAAAGCCTTTGGCGAAAAAACCTCTATTGCTTTCCAAAGAAGTCGATGCTTTAGTTCAGCAGAAGCTACCTCAGAAGCTTCCAGATGCTGGATGCTTCCTGATTCCTTGCACCATAGGCACCATGACATTTGAGAAGGTCCTGTGTGACCTAGGGTCAAGCATAAACCTCATGCCATTCTCTGTGATAGAGAAGCTGGGAATCTTTGAGGTACAAACTGTAAACATCTCACTAGAGATGGTAGACAAGTCAATGAAGAAGCCATATGGTTTAGTAGAGGATGTCTTGGTAAAGGTTGAAAACCACTACATCCCTGCAAACTTCATAGTCTTGGATATTGGAGAGGATGAAGATGACTCTGTCATCCTTGGAAGACCTTTCCTAGCCACTACCATTGCCATCATTAATGTGGATGAAGGAGAACTGACTCTACAACTAGGGGAGATCACATCTTGTTCAAGATACCTCATCCCAATTCTCCCTCTGAGAAAAGAGAGATAACTGTGTAATACTTAGTATTCCAACACTCTCATTCTGTGGAGATCTTTGTAGAGCCTCCAAACAACAATTCTAAGTTTGGTATTCGGCAGCCATTAACAAGCTCTAAGAACAAAGGTACTAGGAAGAAAGTACCTAAAGGCTGGAGGGACAACAAAGTCCCAACTAAAGGCCTCTAACCTGGCATGAGAGTTGTCTTCACCAAGAAACTAGTCATACCACAGACATTGAGTCGTATCCTGTCTTTAGAGCATGTAGAGCTCATTCACGAGAAGACAGGAAGAAAGTTCACTGTAAGAGGTGAACTTCTGAGCCCATACTCACCTCCGTAAGGAGCTAACCGTCAAGCTAATGACGTTAAAGAAGCACTTGTTGGGAGGCAACCCAATCTTAATTAATTATTTTTATTCAGTTTGTTTTCCTTTCAGTTATTTTTAGGGTCATGATCATTTACAGTAGTCAGAATAGAGACAGAAATGTTAAGGCAGTGAAAATAGAACACTCTGGATGGAGTGTTATTGAAGTAGTTGAACGCTAGCCAAGGAGCATACACTGGACGTTCAACGCCCCAAATGGGTAGCATTGCTGGCGTTGAACGCCAGCCAAGAAGCAGACCCTGGGTATTCAAACGCCAATACAGAGGGTAGGGATTCTTAAATACCTAGCCTCCCAGGACCAATGGGTCCCACAACATCTTCACCTACCCCACTTACTTTAACACTTCCCCACACATACTTCCCTATAAACCCTAGCCCAATCACATCCATATCACTTTTCCAAAACCATCATAACTCCCACCAACCCCCACCCACTTCAAAATCAAATTTCCCTCCTAATAACACATCCATGGCTGAACCCAAAGCCTACCCCACTCCTATAAATACCCATCTTCTTAACCCGTCATACACACACCTCTCATACACTCATAAGCCCCACGGCTGAGCCTTCTCTCTCCCTCTATCTCCCTTTAAGTTTGGTGTTGGAAAAGCGTTGCATTTTGCTTTCCATTACCACTTATGGCATCCAAGGTTGGAGAATCCTCTAGAAAGAGGAAAGGAAAAGCAGTAGCCACCACCTCTGAATATTGGGAGATGGAGAGATTCATCACCAAAGCCCACTAAGACCACTTCTATGAAGTAGTGGTAGAGAAGAAAGTGATCCCTGAGGTCCCTTTCAAGCTCATGAGGAATGAATATTCAAAAATTTGAAAAGAGATTAATGAGTCCATATTTAATGGAATATTTTGACTCAATTTGGATGGATTCTAGCACATGAACTCACATTTAAGCACCAAAATAGCATACTTTTGTTTTGATCCCTAATGTGAACCTAAATGTGAAAATATGCAATTTTGTGCTTTAATACAGCAATTTAATTCCACTTTTATGTCATCCGATGTTGTGATATGGTTTGTGAGTGATTTCAGACCATGGAGGCAAGAATGGATAGGCAAAAGTGGAAGAAAGCATGTACAAGGGAGAAAACATGAAGAAAACAAGGAAAAGCACACACAGCAAAGTGTGGGTGCGCACAAGCAAGAATTTCCATGTGTGTGTACGCACGCACCTGTGCGAATGCACAGGTCAATTTTCATCCGAGTGTGTGGACGCACACGTCTGTGGGTCCGCACAGGTCCCTGCACGTGGTTACATAAATGAAACGCGTGCCTGACGATTTCTGGGTGCTTTTGGGCCAAATTTTGAAGGCTTGAGGCTGAATTTGGAGTGCTATATAAGGGGGGTTCAGCACATATGAAGGGGGAGCTCACTTAGATAGTTTTAGAGAGTAATTTAGGGGTAGGAGTAGGAGTAGTGTAGCATTGATCTCTTAGGATTTAGTTTTCATTTCCATTGTAGCATTTTATAGAAGCTTTTCTCTTGGATTTTTGCATCTTTAATTGTAAGTACTCTAATTTCCACTTTAATTACATTGTCTTTATTTTCATTTCCTTTGGTTCAAGCACTTTGTTTAAAATTGCAATTTTGAGTTCTTGAAGTCTTGATTAATGAATTTAATGTTTCATGCTTTCTTTATGCTTGCTTGGATGTTTATTGTTGATTTTGTGCATGGTTAGTTATAGCTTTCTATTTTCCTTTACAATTTTCCATGCTTTACTTTTATGCACACAAGGTGTTTGTGAAAATGCCAACCTTAGGATTTGAGTAGATTGTCACAGCTTGGCTTGTGGTTTGAGTTCCTAGGATACTAGAGTCATAATGTCTGACATTTAGTGGTAATTCTTGGGTAGTTAGTTGACTCTTGTTTCCATTGATGCTAGTCTTTTATCAACTAGTTTGGTAAGTTGGCTAGGACTTATGGATTAAGGTCAATTATGCTTGCTTGACTTACTCCTCGATGGTTGGGGTTGACTAGGCGAGATTGACTCATCATAATTACCATAGTTGTGGTTATGGCGATGATAGGATTCCTTGGACACTCACTCCCAAGTCAAGGCGCCTTATTGCATTTATAGCATTTTCACTAGTTTTGATCTCATTTTCTCTTTACTTTCATTTACATCAATTTTGCTCATTTCTCAGTTCTTTTCTTGCTAGTTCTTTTAATCTTTCATTCCTTGCTTGAAAACCCCCTTTTTCCCTCACAACCGAAAGAGAAACACTCTCAATTGCGTCCTAGGGAGAACAACCCGGGAGTCTAAATACTCTTGGTTAATTAGAATTTGAATTTTTTATTTGATCTTGAGAATTCATTGTTGGTTTGGACTATGCTACCAACGAATTGATGCTTATTTTGATTGATTCCGAACCGGCAATAATTCTCTTGTCAAATTTGGCGCCGTTGTCGGGAATGCAATTGAGTGCTATCTTTAGGTTGTTATGAATATGTCCATAATGTAAATATCTTACTTTTTGGTTGTTTGGTTACTTTTGGTTATACTTATGTGTTTGTTTTCTTGTTTGTTGATGTCTTTGGCTTTTATTTTCTACTTTCTCTATGAGCTATTACCCTTGTTGCTTGGAGCTTGGTTGTGAATATTTTGTAGGGTATGATGAATCCAAATTGGGATTGCTTCATGGAGTGGGAGAATCAATTTAGGGAGGAACCAATTGTGTATGAGCAACACTCATGGCAAACACCTACCTTATACTACAAGCCAAACCCTCCCCTATATGAATATCATGCCCAAGGATATGAGAGATACCCTATACACAACCCTCAACCACCAAACCTTTAAGAACCACCCTATACACCCCCATGGAATCAAAATGTCTATACACCTTGTTACCAACCATATGAACCACACCCTTATACACCACCTCAATACCCTCACCCACATGATATACCTTCCAACTATACAACCTTTCTTCCAACCTTTGAACCTTTTTTTCCACCTCAATATGAAGTTTTCCAACCCTTGCCCCAAGAAGAACAAGACCTTCAAGCATTCTTTCAAGAGCAAGAAGGGTTCCGAAGGACACAAGGGGAGTTCGTTGCTACCATAGCCAAAGCGGTGAGCTGCTTGGCCTCTCTACACTCAACCACTCAAGCCACCCCCCTTGACGAAGGTGGATGAGCAACTGAGGAGTGTAGTAAGGAGGGAAACATAGAGTCTCAATTCAAAGAAGTGGAATTGAAGCTTGAGTCACAAGTAGAGGAAGGTAGAACTAGTGAACCGGAACAGTTAAACAATGAATTGAAGGAGTTTGATCAAGAAGTGAATTGCATTGATGACAAGTCATCTTAGCCTAGTTTCACTAGCCTTTTTCTTTTGTTTTCAATTGAATTATGCACTTTCTTGAGCCAAAAGCAAGCCAATTGGGTAGATTTTCATGCTTCCTTTGATTTAATCAACCATGTATGAATTCATGCTATTTCATGAGGTTTTATGCTATAATTGTCACATATTATGAAAGAATGAATATCTCATGATTTTGAGCATAGCTTTGATGTGTTTGGTTGATTGATGATAGGTGAAGAAAGCTTGGAGAAAGGTTGATGCAAGAAGGAAGGGTTAGGAGGAAGAGAGAACAAGAAGTTTGAGCAAAAGTTTGCCTCAAACTTTAGCTCAAACTTTTGGATTAATTATGAACCAGGAAGCAAAAGCTGGAGCAAAAGTTAGCCCCTAACTTTTTGGCTAACTTTTGGGCAAAAGCTGGACCAAAAGTTAGCCCCTAACTTTTTGGCTAACTTTTGGCATGAAAAACACTCCCTGGATGCACCAAAAGTTTGTGCCAACGTTAGCCCCTAACTTTTTGGCTAACGTTGGCGCATGAAAAACTCTCCCTGGGCTAGCAAAAGTTTGCGCCAACGTTAGCCCCTAACTTTCTGGCTAACGTTGGCGCCATGAATAACAAAGGGGAGGCCAACGTTGGAGCAAAAGTTAGACCCATAACTTTTGCCCCAACGTTGGTATCAGCAAAACAAGGGTGCTGATGTGAAAAGTTGGAGCAAAAGTTAGCCCCAAACTTTTACTCCAACTTTTACTCAAGCTTTCATGATTCCAACCCGGTTCAATTCGGTTCTTCTCCAAACTCCAAGAGCAATCAACCAAGGCCTCTCTCAACCCAATTCCACCAAGAGCAAAGGCCCAATTGAAGGCTTGAAGACCATTTGAAGAAAGTGTATAAATAGCATAGGATTTAAGTTTTTAGGGGAGCTTCCCTTTTAGTTTTTCAGAATAGCTTTCTTTTTGGTTTGCTTAGAGCTCACTTTTACATTTCTTAGCATTGTTGTTTTAATTCAAGAGAATTTGGGAGGAGAATTGATCTCTCTTCTTCCTTGTTCTTGCCCAGCACTCTTTACTTTTCTTGTCTTGGATTTTGGGTGGAGAATTGAAGAAATTCTGTTTCAATCTCACCTTGGGATCTTGTTTAATTTTCTGCTTAATTGAATTTCAGTTTCGGTTACTTGCTTCTTCATCTACTTTCTTTGCAATTTACAATCTCCTTTGCAATTGTTCTTGTTGGATCTAGGAAGGCATTGAGATCTAGACTTGGTTTTCTAGTCTCTTGGGTCCTGAGATCTGAATTCCAATTTTACATCCTCTGTTTACTGCTTTTCATGCTCATTTACATTTCTGTTTTAGATCTGATTCAATCCAAATCTTCTTCTATTTCTCTATTTGTTGCAATTTTACATTTCCTTGTTTAATTTCTGCAGATCCAACTCCCCATTCCCTTTACAATTCAAGCCATTTACATTTCTTGCACTTTAAGATTTTGCAATTTACATTTCTTGCGTTCTAGGTTTCTGCCATTTAATTTCTTGTTCTTTAAGATTCAGCACTTTAATTCCTGTTCTCTTTAATTTCATGCCAATTACCCATTCCCTTTACTTTCTATGCAATTTAAATTCTGCAAATCACAAATCTCTCAACCAAATCTTGATTCGCTTGACTAAATCAACCACTAAACTAAAATTGCTCAATCCTTCAATCCCTGTGGGATCGACCTCACTCCCGTGAGTTATTTTTACTTGATGCGACCCGGTGCACTTGCCGGTTAAGCTTGGGTGTTTTGGAGAAATTCGTTTCTTCCACAAAAATAATCCCATCATGCATCATCAATGATTTTTTGTCCACCTTGGTCAACCCCCTCAATGATCTTGAGGAAGCTTTCCCCTTGGAGTTTGAGAGAGAAGGGGAAGAGCTAGAAAAGAGTGGTGAGGAAGAGGTGAACACCCAAGAAGTGGAAGCATTCAGACCAGAGTCCAAGAGAGTGACTCCAACCGAAGGACAAGTTGAATGGGTAACAATTTCCTCCATGAGCTTCATTGGCCCATATCAATTTGCTCTATTGGAAACGGATTATCAACTGAAGATGCTTCTTGGAGTATTAAATGGTGAAAGATTGGGTGTTGGTTGCCAAAGGATTTCAAAGCATAAGTGGTGTGAGGTCCAATTTGGAGGAGTCCAACGTTCAAGTTGGGGAAGAGCTAGAAAAGAGTGGTGAGGAAGAGGTGAACACCCAAGAAGTGGAAGCATTCATACAAGAGTCCAAGAGAGTGACTGATGCAAGGGTTTATACCGGTTCGGAATTTCACAAAATAATTCTGTTGTTAGTATAGTCCAAACCAATAGTAAATCCTCAGATCAAATTAAATTTGGTTTTGTCACAAGTACAAACCCCAATAAGAATTAACTGAAGTATTTAGACTCCGGGTCATCTCACAAGGAATTGCAATGAAGTGGTCAATTATTGGCTATAAAAGGGACAAAGGGGTTTTGATTTACAAGAGAAACAAGAAAAGGTAAATCAAGCAAGTAATTAAAGAAAGCAAGATAAAGTACTCTTGGCTAAGACTTAGGTAATTTAGATCACTATCCTTGTCAACAACTCACATATTGATAATTATGAGGAACCGACCGCATTAGGTCTACTCACTAAAGCCTTAAGTACGTAATGTCTACTCCTAGGCTTGGAGTATGTCAATTGGCTTGATCAACATCAATCCACAAGTCCCAACCTAGCTACTAATCAACTTAGTAGTAGGGTAGAGTCAATGGTTATCAAATTGATCCCCAAGGGTTCTGGAATTACCAATTCAACGAAGCCCAAGGACTCAAGATCACTCAATCCCCTTAGCCTAGCCAAGGGTCAAGAGAACTACTCAAAAACTATAGGAAGCATTATATCAAACACCTAATGTGCAATAAAAGTAAACATCACAAAATGCTAAAATTAAGGAAACCCATAACTGTCATAACCGAGAAATCAATAATAGCAAGCAAGATCAACATAAAAGAAACATAGAAACATGAAATTGCATTAAAAGGAGATTAGTTCCAGCAATGCTCATCAACATACAAGAAAGCAAAATGAGAAATTAACATTACAACTAAGAAAATCAAGATGTAGAAATGAGAAATTGTAAAAGAAACAAGATGAAATCAAGTAATTAATTCAAGATCCAAGACAATTTAACCTAATCCTAACCTAATTCTAGAGAGAAGAGGGAGCTTCTCTCTCTAGAAAACTAACTAAAGGTTCATGTTGACTAACTAATTGCTCCCCCTCTGCTTAGACTTCAATTCTGCATGAAATACACTCAGAAACAAGTTAGATTTGGGCCTGGGCAACTCAGAAATCGCCCCCAGCGTTTTGCCTTTAAGTGAGTCACGTGCGAGTATCGGAGCGTATGCGCCATGTGCGCGTGCGCGTCGATTGGCTATTTCTTCATCCGCACGTACGCGTCATGTACGCGTGCGCGTCTTTATGTGAAGTCACTTCTGTGCTCACGCGCCTTGTACGCTTGTGCACCCATCGATGCATTCCCAATCCTTGTTTCCTCATGCATTCTCCACTTTGTATGCTTTTCTCCTCATTTATTCCATCTAATACTTGCCTTATGAACCTGAAATCACTCAACAAATACATCAAGGCATCAAATGGAATTAAAGTGAGTTAAAATCACCAATTTAAGGGCCTAAAAAGTATCTTTTTACACTTAAGCATAATAGAAGGGAGAATTACAAAACCATGCTATTTCATTGAATAAATGTGGGAAAGGGTGATAAAATTCCCTAAAATAAGCACAAGATAAACCACAAAATTGTGGTTTATTAGTGACTCCAACCGAAGGACAAGTTGAATGCGTAACAATTTCTTCCATTGGCCCATATCAATTTGCTCTATTGGAAATGGATTATCAACTCAAGGTGCTTCTTGGAGTATTAAATGGTGAAAGATTGGGTGTTGGTTGCCAAAGGATTTTAAAGCAAAAGTGGTGTGAGGTCCAATTTGGAGGAGTACAACGTTCAAGTGGGTGCTTAAAAGGTGGTCCAAGAGGTTGTTCATCCAAAGGTACAAGTGAAAGTCAACAAGAGGATGATGGAGAAATCAAAGTGTGGGATCCAGGCATACATGTCTACCACTATCAATTTTGGATCCCAATTTCTTGCTTGAGGTTGCTTAGGAGCTTAATGTCCTTTGTTTGGGATCCCGGAGGATTCTTGAAGAGCAAACATGGGTGGCAACTCAAGGATGAGTGGAAGCATAAGCCACCATGACACAAGCTTCACTCAAAAAGTCCAACTTGAGGACTATAAACCAAAGTGCTAGGTGGGAGACACCCCACTATGGTAATATCCTTTCATCTCTTCTCTCTTTAGCTTTTGTTTATTGAATTTTGTCTCTTTAATTAGTTTAGTTTGATTGCATTCTAGGTTTAAATTAATTGCATTTCATGTTTGATCATGTGTTTTTGATGAATGATGTGTTTTGGGCTTGAAAAAACTTTGATTGATATCATAGTTGGTGCCTTAGAGGCTTTAAAAATGTTGCAGGAATAGAGTTCTGTGCGTGCGCACAGCCTCGTGCGTACGTACACTTCCCCTATTTTTCGCTACCTGTACGGACGCACAGCAGTCTGTGCCCGCACACGCATTGTAGCACACTCTGTTCGCAGCGCTCGCACTTTCCATGCACGCGCACACCACCATATTTTCATTCTGTGCGTACGCACACCTCCCTGTGCGTACGCACACATGGTCATTTTCTCCTTTTCAAAAAAAAAAACTCTTTTGCGAGCGCATAGCTTTGTGTGCCCGCACAACTTGTAGCGACCCCTCCGGTTGCAGCGCACGCACAGGTTGTGCGTGTGAACCAAACCCCTTTTCCTCCTTTTGTGCGACCGCACACACTTTGTGCATCCGCACAGGCTGCGGTACATCTTCTGGTCGTAGCGCTTGCACGCTGCTGTGTGCTCGCATGCCCTCTCTTTTCCCTGGTGTTCATATGCACACTACCCTGTGCGTCCGCACAGGTCGAATTCTGGGCAATAATGAGAAAGAGTGCTGTAACAACCCTGATTTTCGAGTACATGAGATCTTTTCTGAAAGTACGAATTTCTCTGGAAGATCAGTAAAGGGAACACCTCTGCTATATCATCAAGCATCTCAATCCTCATTATCATTATGTCATCCTTAAGCTAGAACCTCCTTTGAGGCAAGCTCGATAATGCAATCGCGAAGAACCTAGTTTTTGAACCGTATCGGTTGGCAGTTTTGATTCTGATTTTCGTAAATAGTCTCTGTTTGACGAACCGAACTCGATTTATGAGAGGAAAGAGATAATAGTATAATATTATCATTATATTAGTATTAGAAAATTCTTGAATGATATTATAAGGTTACCTGGTCTGTTTTATTTAAAAACAGAAAATCGGTTTAACCGGATTTACAGTTTACTGGTGCAGCTTAGCACCAGCACTCTCTGGTGACTTTAGCAATGCTAAGGCCTCATTATTCATGTTTTATTCTCATAATAAATATGTTACTAGTGTCATTTATGCTAGTAGCTCAGAAAATAATTTTTAGAGATGTTTTTGCAAGTGTTCCGATACATCTAGTTTTAGTAGTTATACACTTGAGATATTTTAATATTATTTTAATCCACCTCCAAGCCAACCAATCACAACTCACCTTATACCCCCAAAACCCCCAAGGCTGCCTCATTTGCTCATTGTGGCCGAAAATCACCAAGAGAAAAAGGAGAGAAAGTTCTTGGTTCATAAATCTTCAAAGCTTGATTTCTTCTGAAGTAAAACTCAAATCAAAACTCCGATTTCACCAAAATGATCCTCTCTTCTTCCTCTACATAACCATGTAACTTATCAAGGCTGGAAATAAGGTGAGATGGCTGTCTCCCTCCCTCTTCAATTCGGTTTTCAAGGAAAACCATGCCAAACATGTGTTTTCTTGATGTTCTTCCTTAGGAATCATGCTTAACTTGACTTGAGGGCCAAGAAACATTAATTTTCAGCAAGTCTAAGGTGAGATATCTCTTCCTAACGTGCTGAGGGAGATTTGGTCAGTTGAGAGTTTGTGGATTTAAAGTTGTTCTTGATGTGTTTTAGGAGGAAAAAGTGCTTAAGGACCACCTGAAAGTCTAACCGAATTTGGAGCAGCAAATCAAGGTAGGGATTGACGAATTTAATCTTGATTGATTTTGTTTGAGTTGTGTGATTATGATATGGTTTGGTTATGCTTGAAATTGATTGTTTATATGAGTAATTCTTGTTGAAATTTTGGTGAAAATTTGATGAAATTTGATGATATTCAACTTTGAATTTGTGTTCTTCATGGCTGCTGGAAAAACGAACCCTAGACCTTAAATTGGGGTTCAATTTGTGTTAAAATCATGTAGAAAAGATGGGGTTTTAGTGGATGCAATTTTATTTTGAATTTTGGTAAAAATCGGTTGCTGAAAAGACTGAAAACGGGTAAAAACAGAGAAAGAATCTGAAGAATTTACGAAGAACATGAAGAACACTTTGAGTGTGGTGAAGAACAATGAAGAACACCTTTTAGATCTTGAAAAGGGCAAGGAAGTAAATATTTTGGTGTTTGAGGGGTTATTTTATAATTACTGAAAGTTAGGGTGATAAAAGTAGAAATATTAAAAGTTACGGGTGGTAAAAAGTGAATTTTAAAGGTTAAAAGTTAAAAAGGGGTAATTTTCGAAAATTTAATGATAAAATAATAAATAATAATAAAATATTAAATAATAATATTTAATTAAAAATAATATTTTAATAAAAATAATAAAATAATACAGAAAAGGCAATTTTCTGTAAAAGCTTTAGAAAGACAACTTTAAGCGCAGAATCTCATAATTACCTTCATAAAAAACTTAGGGAGTGGTAAGAACATATTAGTGAGGCAAAGATAAAGGAAAGATAAAAAGTTAAAGAAGAGATAAAAATCGAAGAAAAAGTATGTAAAGTTTTAACGACAGAAAAACAGACACAGACTAGTGAATGAACTAGGGCAACTTAGTTAGTACTTGAGTCACGACTAGGGTTAGGTATTATATGAAAAGTTAAACTGTTTCAGTATAGACTTAATGAACCTATACTTGGGACAGACTAACTATTCATACCGAAATTTACATAAGCTTTAAATACATACGTTAAATAGAGAAATTAGAGCAAAGTAGAGAGATACAGAGAAAAGAGAAACCAGAACAGAGTAAAGAGATATAAAGAGAAGAGTATAAGAATAAAGAGTTAAGCCTTGTAGCATGATGTTCGGTTGGATGTTCATCTGCTGCTTTTCCATTGGCCCTAGAGGTCTTGTAGGCCCAAGTTCACCTACAGTGAGTTGTTATTCCTGTAGGCCGAAGTTCACCTGCAGTGAATATCAATTGTGTATCTCAGGGTGTTGCTCCTGTAGGCCGAAGTTTACCTACAGAGAGTTGTGATACCTGTAAGCCGAAGTTCACTTACAGGGGCGCTATTTCTGTAAGCTGAAGTTCACTTACAGAGGTGTTATTTCTGTAGGCCCAAGAGATGTGTTTATTCATTTGTTGCGTTAAGGCAACTCCAGATATACTTGTATAATCATCTGCTGCAGAGAGGCAGTCAGATAGATAATGGTGTGATCACTGAGAACGCTTTCCTGCGGTACAGATCCATATTTTATTTCTGTAAGGCAGAGGGGTTATTTCCTGCTACAGAAGTACCGTGACCACCTGTTCCATTTCTGTAGTGGCAGAGGGGTTATTTCCTGTATACAGAAGGTGTGTCGGCATACAAACCTGCAGTGGCAGATGTGTTATTTCCTGCGTGCAGTGGACCCTGTGGTGGCAGAGGGGTTATTTCCTGTACACAGGGGTATAGCCAACAGGAAAGCCATATCCGGCTAGTAATGCTGGGTTACGTCGGGAGCGGGTAGAAACCGACAAATGAGCTCATTACCTGCACTAGGACTAGACATGCATCATTCTTGTCTGTGCATCATTCTCTGTTGCATTCCTTTCTGTGTGTGGTTTATTTCTTTATGTTTGTCTGCTTGCATACTATTTCTGTGTTTTATTGTATTCTTTTGTTTGTGTTCTACTTTCTATTGCCTCTACTTTCTCTTTCTATCTTTATCTTCTGTTTACTGCTTCGCTGTATTATGTTATTTGTTTGCTAATCAACCCCAAGTAAATGAACGTAAACTAAAAACCCCGACCCTACTAAGAACTCCCCAGTTCTTACCCCTTTTCTCTCCCTTCCCCCTTCAGATGGAAGTAAGAGTACCTTACCATAGTTTGCTGATGACTGTTCGCAAGAAGAGGATTCTGCTCTAGATAGTCTTCGGAGTCTAGGGTGAATATCGTTCTCTGATTATATGTATATACTGTGAGGCCAGCCAACGTCTGCACCCCTTCGTATGCGCATTTTAACCTAAATCATGTGTACGAGACTCCTATTGCGTGGCTACTTGATGAGGTACCAGAGAAACGCCGTATGGTAATGTCTGATCGTGCAGAGGAGTAACAGATACAGTTCTACCTTTTGATGACGTTCCACCTAACTTGAGTTTTGAAGACCTAGAACGTATTTTCCCTCGCTTTAGTAGGTTAGAGGGACTAGGTGAGTATAGAGTCTAGGCTAGCCTGGGTGCCAGCTTAGGGACTTCTTGAACAGGTCAGGGCCTGGGATGTTGTATGTATATATATGTATATAGATATTATTTAGCTATATCTAGGGGTGTTCTAACTAAAGATCTTTACTCTAATAAAGGCTGGATCACGGAATGTTAACAAATGCTTGAGATGTATTTATGTGTAGTTGTTTATAACTTTTTTATCTATTATTATCGGTGAATTGATTATGAATGATTCTGTTTATTAATCCAAATGTTTTAAAAAAAAAAAGTACCTCGCAAAATAACTACGCTTTTAACAACGAATCAGGCTCATATAGTAAATAATAGATAATAATTAGGAAGACAAGTTGGTAGCGCTCATTTTCTAGTATGATCATGACTTACCAGAAATTGGGTCGTTACAAGTGCCCTGTTCTGCCGTTCTCTTGCTTCTCTTTTCTTCTTTCTGCTTTCTTCTTTCTTCTTTCTTTTTTTTCTCTTGTTTTTCTCTTCTCCAGCGAAGTACCACCGCCGTGAGCTTCGCAGTGGCTAACATAAGTGCCACTGTTGCCTATCCCTCTCTTTTCTATTCTTCATCTTTTTAATTTTCTTGTTTTAATATTCTTTGTTATGTTTAGTTGCTTGCTTAATTTTTGGTTTCTTTATTTAATTTTGGTCATTTAGTTTAAGTTTTCTTAATTACTGTTTGTTTGTTGCATTGTAAGTGTTCAATTTTTTATTTATGGGTTGTTGATGTTTGAATTTTTTGCTTGAATTGATGAATCTGTGCACTACATTCCATGTGTTTGTTTAAATGTCTAGATGAACTTTTTGTTTAATGCATGTGTTGTCGCGACCATATGTGTTAGACCATATCCTTGTTTGGCATTCTAATCAAGAATTGTGCACCTTTGAATGATTATATTTTCAATAATGTACTTGTTGTTTAATGCTTTGAGTTGCTAGCACCCAATTGATTTAGAAATTGACTTTTTGTCTCTTATTAGGTGCAATTTTTAACAAGTGCATATTGAATTTAGTGAATTGAATGGAATTACTTGTTCATTATGGTTTTTAAGTCAATATAATCACATCACAAGGTATTTGCTCCTCGTTAATGCTTTGCATTTGTTTGAGTTGACTTGACTTGCTTCTTATCATGATTTGTCACTTTTTGTAGCAAGCACCTTCCCATGTGATTATTTGATTATTCTTAAGGATGAATAGGTAGTTCTCTTCATCATTACATTGGTTATTGTTAGTTGTGCTATTTTATATCAATTTTGCTCTTACACTTTCACAACTTCAATATCCAATAATTCCTACATTCAATTCACTTTTGTTGGTAGTTGCCTAAGTTTGCTTGTCCTTAATTCATGCTCATCTAGTGCTTGCATCTTCTGCCATTTAATTGAGGAACTTATGCCTACTTTTTCATCATGTGGATGCCACTTTAACCGGCCGTTGTGTGTATTCCACACTACTATGCAAAAATTCGTCGATTAGATGCTTGTTTACCCTCTCCTTTACCTTTTTGTACTACTTGCCTATGGGTTCTAATTGTACATTATTCATTCTTTTCGAGGATGAGACATGAAGGCAAGCAGCCGGGGAGAGGAGGAGGACACAGAGGATAATGCCGCCGAGAATGCGTTCGACGTTGCGATTTCCACACAACCCAAACCCCCGCATCCACCAACCGAAGGAGGAGGAACTTAGAGACATTCCCCCGGATCGTGTTCGTGCACAGAAGACCGTCCAACGCTTAAGTGTGGGGGAGGATTCGTCATTTCGGGGGCGTAAATTCTCTTTTTCGAACGCTTTGCACTTTGTTTCTGTTTCTTTTTATTATGTTTCTTGTAGATATTTGGAGTGTTTTTGGTTGTTGCATTGCATTTTCTTCAAAGTTTATATCTATTGCATTTTGCATCTTTTGCATGGTATATATTTTATAGATAGAAGTTGTGATTAGATTATGTGAATAGCATATGCCTAGTTATCTTGATCCTAATTGTTCATGTTAATTTTTACTTTTTGAAAATTAGGAAAAGAACTAGCAAAATTTTGAGAAATTTTGCATCCATCACATCATACATACATATAGGAAATAATTTTGGTGAAAAACAACAAAATTTTCCAAGAATTTTGTCAAGGGCATTCTATTGAATTGATTGAGAAAACTATTTTCAAACTTGCTTGAATGATTTTATTTTGGAACATAGAAGAGTAAAGAACAAATACCTTGTGAGTTTTGGGCTTATATTGAGTGGTTACACATTTTAACCACTAACTTTGTTCGTTGTGTGATATATCTCTTCTATGATTGTAATCTTGGTTTTGCTTAATTCTTCATTTCCATTGATTGATGTATTGAATTGTATTGAGCATGATTGAGGCCATCTTTGATAAAAGCTTACTTTACCCATATAGCCTTATCCTTGCATCTACCATTGTTAACCCCTTTTGAGCCTTATTTACCCCATTGTTCTTGATATTAACACATCACAACCTTAAGCAGAAAACCATGATTTACCTTGGATTGCATCCCTGATTAGCTTAGGTTGAAGGAGTGTGTTACATTTAAGTGTGGGGGAATCTTTTGGGAAACTTTGGTAGTAAAAGAAAATGTTCAACTTGGGTATTTCGTTAAAAACTTTGGGAAATGGGTACACTCATGTATGAGCTACTAGAACCGTATGCATTTCACTTGAAAAAAAATCATCATCATCATAAAAAGGGGATGAAAGTTACCCCTAAGTGAAAGAAAATCAATAAGAAATAATGGAAGGTTAGGATTGCATTTTGATTTTGATATGGGTTGAGTTGGATACCTAAATTAATCAAGGATTCAACCATCGCTACAAGAAAACAGGTCTATGGGCACGCTTTTTTTTGTCACGCTTTAAAAGCGTGGTCAAAAGTGTTCAATGGCCACGCTTTTGTGAGGGTGGCGATTGAATAGAGATTCAGCGACGTTTTTTTCGCCACGCTTCAAAAGCTTGGCGAAAAGGGTCAATGGCCACGCTTTTGTAAGGGTGGCAGTTGAATAGAAATACGGCCACATTTTTTTCTGCCACGCTTCAAAAGCGTGGCCATAGACAAAAATAGGGACGTTTTGAAAGCGTAGCAACAGAGTTTCACTACAGTAACGTTTATAAAGCATGGCCATATCCTGGTGTTCTTTTGCCATGCTTTTAAAGTGTGACCATATCCTGATACTCTTTTGGCATGCTTTAATAGCGTGGCCAAAAGTTTTTAAAAAGAAAAACCTAATAACCCGCCCCAAACCCAATAACCCCTTAATCCTAACCTAAAACTTTGCCAACAGATCCCCACCCTTCATTCATACTCTCTCACTCTCAACTCTTACACCGTCAGTTTCAACTTTGGCAACCTCCCCTCGCTGTGCCATTTTGAGGATTTGAGGAGAAGAGCTCAGATCCCCACCATCGCTGTGCCATTTTGAGGATTTGAGGATTTGATGGTGACTCCCTTGGCGCTCACCGTCTGTCACGGAGAGAGCGCCGGAGCTTCTCCCGAAAGAGAAGGATTCAGAAGGCGGCGAAGGTGGAAACGAACAAGGACAACAAGGGAAGGCGTCAGAGGGAGAAGAACGAGCTAGCGAATCGCCTTGCGAAACTGAGTCTCAGTGCGGCGTGATGAAGAGTTCAGATAAACCTCTGAAGGGGTCGAATTCAGGAACCCTAGCTACTGAATCACCTGTTGTGAACAATCGGAGTGATGTTTCCTATGATTTTCCACAGGACAATCACTTTGCTCCGCCGTTCCGATCTCATCACCTTCCTTCGGTTGCTTCATTCAGGACATGCCTAATGGATACTCTAAGGTGAAATTCAAATTTGGATATACTTTGATATTGTAATAACATGCATATTAGTCACTCTGCTAATAGGTTATTGTTATTATCAGGTGACTTGGGTTGAACATGTAGAGATCGAAGACAAAACTTCGGTTCATCATCTTTTCCGGAATCTTGTTTATAATGGAATGGCATTTGGAGCTCAGAGATGGCTTGCCGTGCTGCAGAGGATGTGTGAAAGATTGGCTTGTTTAACGGTAACAGGAAATTCCACCAGGGACCTTGGAGGAGGTTAGTAACTATATATTCGTTACAAATTTTGATCAACGTGTTTTATATTGATTATATTTCTCAATTGCTTAAACTTTTTGAATGTGTTAAATAAAACTCAATGGTTTTTTTGTTTTTGTTTTTGTGTAGTGATTCCTTCTCCAGAGGGAAAGAGGAGCATGATGAGGCTTGCACAAAGAAAACAGTTTTAAGATCTTGACACACTTCAAGTTCCATTGAAAACAGTTTCTAATGGTTCAGAAACTTTCAGAGGCTCTCTCTTATTTTGTTGTGGTGATAATCAATGTGTAGAAGGGAGTGGTGTTCTTCTCTTAGGAGTGGGACTTGAATGCCCTCTCATCAAATAAAGGCTCTCATTATTTACTCCTGCTGTTGTTGCTGCTGGTGTGGGCTGGTAGGAGCTGCTTCTGTTTTTTTTTTCCCCGTTTTTTTTCAAGGGATCATCAAAGGCTGGTTGGCGTCATTAGTTACATTATTTCACACCAACTACCATATTTTCAAGTTTCAGTTCCTTTTATTTGATTGGAGGGTTTGTGGGAAAGGTACTTTTCTTTTATTTTATTTTAACTTCTTTGTTTGGGGATATTTTTGTCTGCATTAGAATCTTTTATTAAGCTCTTAGTTTCTTTACCTTTGTTTTGGTGGAACGGGGCTTAATGTCTTATTTTATACCAATCTCAATGAATTACCTTAGTTTGCTTATCTTTTCCTTTTCTTTTGCAAATGATTAAAATTTAGGTAAAGGTGTGCCATATCCTGTTTTTTGTTTCTATGGAGTACTCAGAATGTGCAGATATTGCTGGGACTCCTCCTTATGGATATTGCCATGTGAGCAAGTTTTTCATTCCTTCAATTCTTATTTCCACTTTATATTAATTTTTGAATACACCTATTTCCTTGAGTTGAATTTCAAGGCCTTATTTTTAATCTTTAACATGAAGTTGGAGAACTGTCTTGTACTCTTGTCTGGGAGAGGTTGATTCTTTTTAACTGCCAATTTGAAGAATTATTTGTTAAATAAATTTTTTCTTCCTTAGTTGGTACTTTGGCAGACTCTTCCTTTTTGGATTCTAATTTCACCATAAATTGCTTCTTTTGTTGCATGAAAGTGTCATGCTTTTATAACAGCTAAGTCTTAGTTCTAAAAGGTGAGGATGATACATATCCAACAATACATCTAACAATGTCTTACTGTCTTATTAAACAAGATTGAATTCGGTAACAAGCTCTTTTATGCAGAGTGCTAGGGTTCTAGAATTCTAATTATTATCATGTTCACTGCTACTTTTTGTTTAGTTTATGTTTGTTCTAGGATTTGGCTTTTAATACTTGCGGAATTATTATGCAGAGTGCTGTTTCTGGGCTGAATAGAGGTCTTGCTGCAAATGAGGATGATTTGAGAAAGGCAGATGCTGTGGCTAAGGAACTCGAAGCTGCCGGAGGACTAGTTGATCTCTCGGCTGACCTTGATAAATTGCAAGGAAGATTGAGACTGATATATAGCAGTGCATTCTCATCTCTAGGCGGCAGCCGGCCTGGACCTCCCACCGGAAGACTCCTTCCTGTAACTCTTGGGCAGGTTTGTTTCTGAACACGTATCATGCATGATATAACTATAAATTGCTTTAGCCTGGTGGCATGAAATATATTTAAAAATGATTCATAATTCTTGAGCAAGTTGCAGATTCTTATAGAAGTCTATTATCAAAAGTAAAAGTAATACTTTTATGGACATATTTTGCAGAATGATTTGGTTTGTCATCAGCACTTTGTTCAGCAATTGGATCATGATCATTGTCACTTCCATCTTGTGTTTGGGATAGTTATTATCTTCCATTATGAAGTGACAGAAGTTCCTGATAATGTTTTCCTTCTAGAAGGATGTCCTCATGACTGGTTGTTTCCTCAATGTTCCGCCATGGTGAGTCGAAATTTACACTTCCAGGGTTATTTGGGAAAGAAAAAGAATAAAAAATGCTTATCACGCCAATGATCAACTGGAGATAATTTAATTTCTGCACAAAATGCAGGTGCATCATAGTAGAGCTAGAACCACTGCTACAGGACTAAAAGCTGGGGTAATGTTCAATATTGTAGCAACCATCAAAAGAAGTTCCAAATTGCGGTGTCTAGAATAGATTCTTTGTCCTTTTTTTGTCTTCCTTCATTCAATGCTATTCACAAAACAGTTCCTTTGGCTGCTTCAATTGCAATTCTTTTCTGGTCCCCCCTGGTACTTTTTTCTTAGACCTTGCTTGTTCGTTATTTCTATAGCAAAATTGTCAAAGACAAAAAAAATAATGTTTTTCCCCTCCTGATGAAAAGTGTTTTATTAAAATTCTAATTTTTCGATTTTTATCGATATGGAAAGTATTTGCTTGCTTCTGCATATTCTTCTAGTAAATATTTTGAATTATGTTTGCTTTTCAAAAATGTTGTATATTAATTTAGCCCTTTGATATTAAAATAAGTATTAGTAATTAATTTAGACATTTGCTTTGCTAATATAGTTCTCCTGGGTGATTTTTGAACAGGATTTTGAATTGTGCAATATTTGGCCATGAAAGTGAGTTATCCCATATCTTGCCAAAATCAGCAACGAGAGCAGCAATGCTTGTGAGGGTCAACACCCTTCTTCAAGGGTACTCTGGCATCAGATTTGAAATCTTAGAAGCTATCACCAAACTCCTCAACAACAATCTTAGAAGTTGTATTGTTTTTGTATTTTTCTTCAGTTTTTAGTTTTGGAATTTGAACTGGAGATTTATTTTGTATTTGAGTATTAGTTTTTTAATGTATAAAATAATTATAGCAAAAATTATGTATGTCACTAATTATTATTTGATTTGTCTTGTAATAAAAATTGCATACTATATTTATAAGTTTGGTAATAAAAAAGAACTGAAAAATTTATATTTTGTATCGATGAAGGTAAAAATCAGAATTTTTTTTTTTTAAATTTTATAAGGCTATTGCCACGTTTTTAAAGCGTGACCGTATCTCTGGCTAAGCGTGGCCGTATCTCGCTATCGCCACGCTTCAAAAGCGTGGCCATATCTCTCTCTACCGCCATGCTTTGAAAGTGTGGCCATATCTCTCTCTATTGCCACGCTTCAAAAGCGTGGCCATATCTCCTATATGGCCACGCTTCAAAAGCGTGGCCATATCTCCTACATACGGCCACGCTTTAACGGGTGGCCATTTGTAAAATGCGTGGCAAAAGAAAAAGCATGGCGATAGGTCACCAAAAGCGTGGCGATAGAGCAACCGCCATGCATTCATAGGCTACCCTTTCAAAAGCGTGGCGGTAGCTCAAAAAGCGTGGAAAAAAGCTATCACCACGCTTTTTTCAACTTTTCGCCATGCATTTTAGCCATATCTATCCGTCCTTAACCCTAACCACATTACAACCATATGAAGTCCTCATGATAATTGCATTCATGCATCACTTGTGTTGATTGTTAGATGAAAAGCAATTCCTTGAAAGCATGATTAGAGAAGACTTGAGTGATTGAAACCCTAAACACCGAGTGATTAGAGTGTATACACACCTAGTGAGGGTTCAATTACTAAACTCTATGTTTCCATACTTCTTGTCATGTATTCTTGCAAGTTGCTTCACTTTGATGACTTGAGATCTTTGATCGCATTGGACAATTTCCTTGCTTGGCCCTACTTGTCTATACTTGCTTGGGAATTTGATTATTTGTTTTCACCAATTTCATATAGATACTATAGATAGATAAATAGATAGATATATAGTATTTGCATACTTATATGCATATAGGTAGTTGCATTTAATAAGTTGATTACCCCTTTTGATCATTCTCCTTATTGGTTTAGCCTGAGGACATGCTACTGTTTAAGTGTGGAGGAATTGATGAGTTCATATTTGATGGTATATTTTGACTCAATTTGGATGGATTCTAGCACATGAAGTCACACTTAACCACCAAAATAGCATACTTTTGTGTTTGATCCCTAATGTGAACCTAAATGTGAAAACATGCAATTTTGTGCTTTAATAGAGCAATTTAATTCCACTTTTATGTCATTCGATGCCGTGATGTGGTTTGTGAGTGATTTCAGACCTTGGAGGCAAGAATGGATAGGCAAAAGTGAAGAAAGCATGTACAAGGGAGAAAACATGAAGAAAACAAGGAAAAGCACACACAGCGAAGTGTGCGTGCGCACAGCCATGCGTGTGCGCTCACAAGCAAGAATTTCCATGTGTGCGTACGCACAGGTCAATTTTCATCCGAGTGTGCAGACGCACATGTCTGTGCATCTGCACAGGTCCCTGCACGTGGTTACATTAATGAAATGCGTGCCTGACAATTTCTGGGTGCTTTTGGGCCAAATTTTGAAGGCTTGAGGCTGAATTTGGAGTGCTATATAAGGGGGGTTCAACACATATAAAGGGGGAGCACACTTAGATAGTTTTAGAGAGTAATTAGGGGTAGGAGTAGGAGTAGTGTAGCATTGCTCTCTTAGGGTTTAATTTCCATTTCTATTGTAGCATTTTATAGAAGCTTTTCTCTTGGATTTTTGCATCTTTAATTGTAAGTACTCTAATTTCCTCTTTAATTACATTGTCTTTATTTTCATTTCCTTTGGTTCAAGCACTTTATTTATAATTGCAATTTTGAGTTCTTGAAGTTTTGATTAATGAATTTAATATTTCATGCTTTCTTTATGCTTGTTTGGATGTTTATTGTTGATTTTGTGCATGGTTGGTTATAGCTTTCTATTTCCTTTACAATTTTTCATGCTTTACTTTTATGCAAACAAGGTGTTTGTGAAAATGCCAACCTTAGGATTTAAGTAGATTGTCACACCTTGGCTTGTGGTTTGAGTTTCTAGGATACTAGAGTTATAATGTCCGACATTTAGTGGTAATTCTTGGGTAGTTAGTTGACTCTTGTTTCCATTGACGCTAGTCTTTTATCAACTAGTTTGGTAAGTTGACTAGGATTTATGGATTAAAGTCAATTATGCTTGCTTGACTTACTCCTCGATGGTTGGGGTTGACTAGGCGAGATTGACTCATCATAATTACCATAGTTGTGGTTATGGCGATGATAGGATTCCTTGGACACTCACTCCCAAGTCAAGGCGCCTTATTGCATTTATAGCATTTTCACTAGTTTTGATCCCATTTTCACTTTACTTGCATTTACATCAATTTTGCTCATTTCTCAGTTCTTTTATTGCTAGTTCTTTTAATCTTTCATTCCTTGCTTGAAAACTGATGAGCGAGATTGTTGTGATGGTATAAAATTTCACACAAATGAATGAATTCTCGTTGCAAGTGTAGTTCTACACCAACAAACAATCCTCCCAATAAAAATTTTGGTTGTCATAAAGAACAAACCCCAAATAAGAATTAGCCGAAGTATTTAGACTCCGGGTCGTCTCACAAGGAATTACAATGAAGTGGTCAATTATTGGCTATGAAGAACAAAGGGGTTTGGTTGATAAAACGGGCAATAAAATAAATGACAAGAAAAGTAAAGAGAGAAATTAAAGAAAGCAATTAATAAAGAGAGACATTCATGGCAAGGTTTGAGATCATAGGCTTTCTATCTTAGTCATTAATCATAACAATACTTAACAAGAATTTATCTTATTTTGTCATCCCCAATGTTGGAAGAAGATATAAGTTATCTTCCATTAGAGAAAGTCAAACAAGACTAGTTAATCTCAAATCAAAAGTATTAATCAACTCACTAATTGAATTAGCAAGAGATTAGAGTCATTGAAAATGATATTAACTAACAACTCTAGATCACCAATCTAAATTGGGTATTAATGACTCAAGATTGCCCAATTACTCTTCCCAAGCCAAGAATGCTCAAAATCTACTCTAAAGCCCAACCAAGCATTTTGTCAAACACTTGGCGGGTGTATAAAGAAAGCATAGTAAAAGTGCAAGAATAATAAATCTACCAACTACCAATTGCAAGAAAAGTAAATCAACAACTCAAATCATCAATAAGAGAACATTGAACATCAAATTTCATTAAATGTGAACCAAATCCAACAAGAGCATCCATGAACATAAAAGAGAGCATAAAAGGAAAATTAACACTACAAACCATGGAAATCAAAGAGTAGAAACAAGAAATTATGAAGGAAACAAGATGAGAACATGAAAATTGACCTAGATCTAAGATGGAAATATCCTAAGAACCCTAATTCTAGAGAGAAGAGGGAGCTTCTCTCTCTAGAAACTAACCTACATGATGCCAAAACTACAAACAATTGCTCCCCCCTTGCCCAAGCTTGAATTCTGCATGAAATAACATCAGAAATAAGTTGGGTTGGGCCCAAAGTGCTTCAGAAATCGCCACCAGCAATTTCATCTTTAGTGGGCCATGTGCAGCATCGGTGCGCATGCGTACAGCGCACGTGTGCATCCCTAGACGTCAAGCAACTATGGAAAATTTTATATCATTTTGAAGCCCCGGATGTTGGCTTTCCAACTCAACAAGAACTGCCTCATTTGAACTTCTGTAGCTCAAGTTATGATCGATTGAGTGCGAAGAGGTCAGGCTTGACAGCTTTGTGGTTCCTTCATTTCTTCATGAGTTCTCCCACTTTGCATGCTTTTCTCCTCACTTCTTCCATCCAATACTTGCCTTATGAATCTGAAATCACCCAACAAACATATCAAGGCATTGAATGGAATTAAAGTGAATTGAATTTAGCTATGTTAAGGCCTAAAAAGCATATTTTCACATTTAAGCACAAATCAAGGGAGAATTGCAAAACTATGCTATTTCATTGAATAAATGTGAGAAAAGGTGATAAAATCCCCCAAATTAAGCACAAGATAAACCACAAATTTGGGGTTTATCAAATCTCCCCACACTTAAACTAAGCGTGTCCTCATGCTAAGAATAAAGAAGGACAAGGAACGGGGTATGAACATTTATTCAATGCAATTAAACTATATGCACATATCTATATGAATGCAACTAAATGCAAAATGATTCTACCGACTTAGTTAAAAGTAAATCAATTCCCAAGAACACATATGCACATGTAGGGCTAAGTAGTATGATGATTCATGAATCCTACCAATTTGAATATCAAAATAAAGTACAAGTAGACTTGCAAGAAGAAAGCCCATGAAAGCCGGCAACAAGGAATTGAGCATCGAACCCTCACCGGAAGTGTATCCGCTCTAGTCGCTCTAGTGTATAGGGTCGATCACTCAATTCTCTTCTAATCATGCTTTCCATGATTTATTTTTCATCTAACAATCAACAATTATTCAATGCATGCATACATTCATCATGAGGGCTTATTCATAGGTTGTAATGGGGCTAGGGTCAAAGTAGGGATGTATATAGTCAAGTGAGCTTAAAATTTGTATCTTTGATTAGCCTAAGCTCTCACCTAACACATATGACAACCTATACAATTCTAATACACAACCTAGCTACCCATGATTCCCACTTTTTCACATACTCATGCATTCTCTTGAATTCACATTCCATATGCATGGATTTTTATTGAACTTTACCTTGGGGCATTTTTGTCCCCTTTTTATTGCAATTTTTTTCTCTTTTTTTTCCTTTTTCTATTATATTTTTTTATATTATTTTTTTTCTTTTATATATATATATATTTTTTTTTTCTTTTTCATCATTTTTTTCTAAAGTATATACAAACGTATCAATGCATATGGTTTTACATATAGTTAATACATGAGTATGTACCCAATTCCCAAAATTTTTAATAAAAATTACACTTTTACCTCAACCAATGTCCCAAGTTTTCCATACCCAAATGATACACACCCTCACTAGCCTAAGCTAATCAAAGATCCAAATTAAGGACATTTATTATTTTTCGCTTATAGGTTAGTGATGTGCTATAATTAAGAACAAAAAGGATTAAATAGGCTCAAAATTGGCTAACAATGGTTGGTGAAAGGTAGGCTATTTGGGTTAATGAGCTAAATGGATTGATGGCCTCAATCATACAAATGCATATATACATGGAATAATGGACATATAGAATCAAACAAATCAAATATTACAATCATAGAAAGAGAATAATGCACACAAGAATGGAAATAAGTGGTTATATGATGTAACCACACAATTTGGCTCAAAACTCACATGCTTGTGTTCTTAGCACAAAAACCATGTTCCAAAATAAATTCTTCAAGCAAGTTCATCACAAAAAAATTTTTCAAATTGGTAGGGTGCGCGAGAACAATTTTTTCTTGGAAAAGAAATCATCACCCTAACCAAGTAGTCCTAACATAAAAAGAAGTGGTAAAATATGTACAAATTTTAACTAACATGCACCCTATCATGCAATGCAACAACTAATCTAAAAAAGACAAAAAGTAAAATTTGGTGTTGAAAAAGGAAGTTGTTACCCATGGAGGTCGGTCAGACGACCTCCCCACACTTAGAAATTTGCACCGTCCTCGGTGCGTGCAAAGAAGAGCAAGGTGGACAGGTAGCTACAATTGATGAGTTTCTTCAAAGGGTTGTGCGGGTGAACTTGTTTGTTGCCCCCATTTGAAACTTTTCCATTCCTTTCCCTCTTGGTGGCCAACCTAAAAGGAAAGAAAAAGAAGGATAATTAAGCCTACATCAAAGATATCAAAGCAAGTAGAACATAGGCGGGGGCTAATGCCAAATAAGAATAGGGTCCTCACTACATGTTAGCTACGCATGTGAGTGAGAAAGCAATATAGACAAAGGGCATATCAATTAATACTTGATGCAAGAGTAAAGTCAAGGCATGAAGAGCACTCAAAAGCATCAAGTTCAAATAGAAATAGTGGGTTATGAAAAGCATGCAAGGTCATATCAATGCACAAGGGACACAAGAGTCATAAAAGATGAAGCATTGATTTAAAAGTTTCATCAGCCATCAATATCAAACAAGTCACGAAGCACCAAAATAATGCAAGAAATTCTCAACAATTGAGTAAGAGAATTCAACACCATTATTAAAATAAGAAACTCGAAAAAAAATAAAGTAAAAACAGGCTATAAAAACAAAATGAAAATGCAAAGAATAGAAGTATGTGAATGCAATGGACAAAAGAAAATGGAAGACCGGCGCGGACGCGCACAGTGCGCGGGCGCGTGCCTGATGAAGGTGGCGATCAGCGCAGATGCGTGAAGTGCGCCTGCGCGTCAGTCGCGGGCATGAAATGGGCACAAAATTGGCATAACTTTCTGGTTTTTGTACCAGAGGGATAAGTGGCGCTATCGGTGCGCGCGCGCACAGCATGCGTATGCGTGCATTGCGCAATTAGAGTCAACGGCGCGTACGTGCCAGGTGCGCGTACGCGCGGGTTGGTTTGTGCCTTAGGCCCAATGTTCGCACAGTGCAGGCCTAACTCTCAGGTTTTTGGCTGGGGGTGGAATTTTTACATCCACGCGTACGCGTACATGGCACATCCGCGTGGATGGTCGAAAATGCTTGAGTCGCGCGTACGCGCTAGGTACGCGTACGCGCGGGTTGGTGCACTATTTTTAAAATTTTTCTATGTTTTTCCACTAATCCAAGCATTCTAAACCTCCAAACAGCTACCAAAACACCATAAAACCTTATTTAACATATCAAATTACCAAATAAACTCAACAAACTCAACAAAACATGAAATTAAACTAATTACCAGTATGTACAAAAGGGAAAATGAAAAGAATTTACCATGGTGGGGTGTCTTCCACCTAGCACTTTTGTTTATTGTCCTTAAGTTGGACTTATGGGGAGCTCCTCTTAAGGTGGCTTGTGCTTGAAGCTATCCTTGAACATCCACCAATGCTTC
This sequence comes from Arachis ipaensis, assembly GCF_059453495.1. NCBI lineage: Eukaryota > Viridiplantae > Streptophyta > Magnoliopsida > Fabales > Fabaceae > Arachis > Arachis ipaensis. Next base: position 92,049,379 of record NC_142435.1, read on the forward strand.
AATCTCCAATAAGCTTTAGTCTTCAAAGATGATAACTCCAAGCCTTGATGGAGTTTCATACAAGCCATGGGCTCTCAAATTTGATTTTCCTTGTGCGATCCGGGATCCCAAACTTTGTTTTGACACCCATCTTCAAATTGATCATCATGATTCCAATTGGGTGGCATGACCTTAGAATTCTCAATTAAGCACCAAAACATTCTCCTAGACCCATGCAATTTGGTTCTACACCAACCATTGCCATTCAACTCCGAGCATGCAACTATCATGTACTTAGAGTGATGTGTCCAACCACTACACAACTCTCTCCTACTCTTAACTCTACAAAGAGCTCTAAGTTGACCATCACTTTCAATCAAACCATATTCAAGTGAAAAAGAAAAGCTTAGGAATAAGAATTTTACCCACTTGAATATTGTGTTGGATGATGGTGACTTAGGAAGGGGGACCTCCCCACACTTAGCCAATGCGAGGTCTACGCCCTTGTGCTCCTTCTTGGCTACCTCCACCTCCTTGCAAGCTTCTTCAACTTCAATTCCTTGCTCACCAACTTCTTTTATACACCCTTCATTGCTCAAACCATGTGTTGGAGGTTGTGCACGGTTTTCCTTGTCATCAATTTCACAACACAATAAAGGAGATTCATTAGTTGGTATGGAATCATCTTCAATAATGGAGCTTGCTTCTTGCTCAACCTCTTCCTCTTGGTAGCTACCTTCCAATTCAATCTTTTCTTCATTGCTTACCAAGGGTATGGAAGGTGAGGTGTCTTCTTCTTTAATCTCCATGTCAAGCCCAATGGAAGAGGATTCAATTGTACACAAGAATTCCTCAATGATTGAATCCATCTCTTGGTCAACCTCTTCAAAGTTTTTCACCATGATATGCTTTGGAGGTTGTACACCCTCCTCAACATCAATGTCAAGCTTCTTGGAAGAAGGCTTTATGATTCTACATTCCCATGGACTTCCAACATCTCCTAGGTTTTCAACCACTCCTTCCGATTCAATTGTCTTAACTTCCACCCCTTGTGGCAATTCTTGCTTTAAATCCTCTTCTTCACCTTGAAGCTCTAAACTCACTCCCTCACTATGCTCCTTGGTTGCTTCTCCACATTCATCAATGGGAGTGCTTTGGTTGCTTAGGCTTAGTCGGAAGGAGGCCATGTTTTTAACGGCTTCCACTAGGATAGCCATCTTGGCTCCTAGCTCTTTAAACTCCTTTTCCATCCCCTCTTGTTGCCTTTGGAGTTGAGAGTCAAGATCTCCTAGTTCTAGCATGAGGGCTTCATTGGGGGGCGGTGGTGGAAGAGAGGGTTCATTGTTTGAGGGAAAGGCATTATAGTTGGAAGGTGGTTCATTTTGGTAAGGGTATGGAGTTGGTGTATGTTGAGGTGGTTCTTGAGAGTAGTTGGAATTGTGGTAGTTCTATGTATGGTTCATATGGGTCATCAGGTGGTTGGTAGGGTAGATAAGGATTAGGGCCATATGGAGGTGTTTGATGGTATGGGACTTGTGAGTAAGGTGGTTCAAAACCATGTTGAGGGGGTGGTTCATAGGCATGTGGTGGTGGTTGTTGACAATCACAATAAGGGTCACCACATCCATTAGATTGATATGCATTAGGATGAGAGTTATACCCATAAGAATCCGGAGGTTGTTGTTGCCAAGAAGGGTGATCAATCCCTTGAGGCTCCTCCCACCTTTGATTGTTCCATCCTTGATGCATATTGTCATTATAGTTCTGATGAGCGGATAATTTATACCCTTTTCGGCATTGTTTTTACATAGTTTTTAGTATGAAATAGCTATTTTTTATTATATTTTTATTAGTTTTTATTCAAAAATCACATTTCTGGACTTTACTATGAGTTTGTGTGTTTTTTTGTGATTCAGGTATTTTCTGGCTAAAATTGAGGGACCTGAGCAAAAATCTTATTCAGAGGCTGAAAAAGGACTACAGATGCTGTTGGTTTCTGACCTCCCTGTACTCGAAGTGGATTTTCTGGAGCTACAGAAGCCCAATTGGTGCGCTCTCAATTGCGTTGGAAAGTAAATATCCTGGGATTTCCAACAATATATAATAGTTCATACTTTGCCCAAGATTTAATGGCCCAAACTAGCGTTCAAAGTCAGCCTAAAACATCTTAGCGTAAAACCCCCAAGCTGGCACCAGAATTGGAGTTAAATGCCCAAACTGGCACCAAAGCTGGCGTTTAACTCCAAGAAAAGTCTAAGCACGAAAAAGCTTCAATGCTCAGCCCAAGCAAACACCAAGTGGGCCCCGGAAATGGATTTCTGTACTTAGTTACTCATTTTCTGTAAACCTAGATTACTAGTTTAGTATAAAAACTACTTTTAGTGATTTATTTAAGAAGGCTTTTATCAAGTCTATGAATCATATGCTATTGTACACGTTTGGAGGCTGGCCTCACGGCCATGCCTAGACCTTTCACTTATGTATTTTCTATGATGGAGTTTCTACACCCCATAGATTAAAGTGTGGAGCTATGCTATTCTTCATGAATTAATGTAATTACTACTGTTTTTCTTTTCAATTCACGCCTACTTCTTCTCCAAGATATACTCTCGTACATAATTCACTTAAGTCAGAATGAAGGGGTAACCCGTGACAATCACCCAATCTTCGTTACTCGCTTAGCCAAGATCGCATGCCTGACAACCACAAAGCGATCTACATGATGTTCAACATAGTCATTGAACGATAGCTGGAGTATACTCTCTTGGATATCTAATACACAGACCGAGTCTGTGAGATTGGTATCTTCGTGGTATAGGCTAGAACCATTAGTAGCATTCCTAAGATCCGGAAAGTCTAAACCTTGTCTGTGGTATTCTGAGTAGGATCTGGGAAGGGATGACTGTGACGAGCTTCAAACTTGCGAATGTTGGGCGCAATGACAGTGTGCAAAAGGACAATGGTTATATTCCGATGCTAGCGGGAACTGACAGATGATTAGCCGTGCGGTGACAGCGCATATGGATTTGTTTTCATCCGAGAGGATCATACAGCTTGCCATGGAAGGAGGTAACGCATGGTTGGAAGAAGGCAATAGGAAAGCAGAAGTTTAGAAGCAACAAAGCATCTCCAGACGCTTATCTGAAATTTCCACCAATGAATTACATAAGTATCTCTATTTTATTTTCTGTTTTATTTATATTTTAATTATCAAAACCTCATAACCAATTGAATCCTCCTGACTGAGATTTACAACGATGACCATAGCTTGCTTCATGCCGACAATCTCCGTAGGATCGACCCTTACTCACATAAGGTTTATTACTTGGACGACCCAGTGCACTTACTGGTTAGTTACGTGGGACTGTGTAAGAAATCTTGAGATCACGTTTTCCCACACCAAGTTTTTGGTGTTGTAGCCAGGTAACAAACAATCACGATTTTGTGTACCAAGTTTTTGGCGCCGTTGCCGGGGATTGTTCGAGTTTGGACAACTGACGGTTCATCTTGTTGCTCAGAGGAGGTAATTTTATTTTATTTTTAAGCTTTTTATTTTCAAAAAATTCAAAAAAAAATATTTGTTCTTCAGAATTTTCAAGAATGAATTCTAGAGTTTCGTCTTGATCTGTTGAAGCCTGGCTGGCTGTCAAGTCATGTCTAAATTCTTTTGGACCGAGGCTTCCACTTATCATTGCAAGAGCCTTTAGATTCTCACCTAATTGGCTGTTGTATGTCTGAATTGTATGTTGAAGTTTGGTTGGCCATTTGGCCATGTCTAATCTTTTGGACCGAAGCTTTCACATAAAGCTTGGCTGGCTATTAAGCCATGTCTAAATTTTTGGACCGAAGCTTTAGACTAACATTGCATGATTCCTAGAATTCTTATTAAAAATTTTGTATCTCCTTATTTTCTTTTTCCAAAATATTTTCGAAAAATACAAAAAAAAATTTGATAAAATCATAAAAACCAAAAATTTTATGTTTCTTGTTTGAGTCTAGTGTCAAAATTTTAAGTTTGGTGTCAATTTCATGTTTTAATTTCCCTTAAATTTTTGAAAAATTCATGCATGCGTTCTTCATGATCTTCAAGTTGTTCTTGTGATTGTCTTTGTTTGATCTTGTGTTTTTCTTTTTGTGTCTTTTCTTATTTTTTATATGCATTTTTTAATTCTTATTGTCTAAAGCTTAAAAATTTTTAAGTTTGGTGTCTTGCATGTGTTTCTTTTCTTAAAATTTTTTTTCAAAAATAAGTTCTTGGTGTTCATCTTGACATTCAAAGTGTTCTTGGTTTTCATCTTGACATTCAAAATGTTCTTGCATATTTTTCTTATTTTGATTCATAATTTTTATGTCTGGTGTCTTTTTTATGTTTTTCTCTCTCCTCATTAAAAATTCAAAAACCAAAAAAAAAAATATTTCCCTTATTCTTCTCATAAATTTCAAAATTTTGGATTGACTTAGTAAAAAATTTTTAAAATTTAGTTGTTTCTTGTTAGTCAAGTCAAAATTTCAAATTAAAAATTCCATCTTTTTCAAATCTTTTTCAAAAATCAAACCTTTTTCATTTTTCTTTCCTGTTTTTCGAAAACTTTTAAAAATTGATTTTCAAAATCATTTTCTTAATTTTGTTTCATATTTTCGAAATTAATACTAACATTCAATATTTTAATTAAAAAATCTCAAGTTGTTACTTGCCTATTAAGAAAGGTTCAATCTTTAAATTCTAGAATCATATCTTTTAGTCTGTTGTTAGTCAAGTAATCAACTTTAATTTTCAAAATCAAATCTTTTTAATTTCCTTTTTAAATCTATTTCAAAATAAATTTTAATATATATTTTTCAAAATCAATTTCAAAATCCTTTCTAACTTCTTATCTTTTCAAATTTGATTTTCAAATCTTTTTCAATTAACTACTTGACTTTTTGTTTGATTTTAAAAGTTTACTATTTTTTATCTTTTTCAAAACTAACTAACTACTTTTCTCTCTCTTGTTTTCGAAAACTCCTCACCACTTTTTCAAAATTCCTTTTTAATTAACTAATTGTTTTAAATTTTAATTTAATTTTATTCCTTTTTATAATTTTTGAATACTAACCAATAATTAAAATAAAAACAAAAATATTTTCCTTTTATTTTAATTTAAAATTTGAATTCTCTCTCTCTCATCTCTTTCTATTTATTTATTTGTTTACTAATACTTCTCTTCTTCTTATAATTCCAACCCTCTCTCCCTCTCTGTGTTCGAATTCTTCATCTTCTCTCTTCTTTATTCTACTCTTCTATTCTTCTACTCACATAAAGGAATCTCTATAATGTGACATAGAGGATTCCTATTCTTTTCTGTTCTCTTCTTTTTCACATGAGCAGGAGCAAGGATAAGAACATTCTTGTTGAAGCTGATCCAAAATCTGAAAGGACTCTAAAGAGAAAGCTAAGAGAAGCTAAAGCACAACACTCTAGAGAGGACCTAACAGAATTTTTCGAAAAAGAAGAAGAGATGGCCGAACCCAATAACAATGGTGGAGATGCAAGGAAGATGCTTGGTGACTCTATTGCACCCTCTTCTGACTTATGTGGAAGGAGCATCTCAATTCCTGCAATTGGAGCAAACAACTTTGAGCTTAAGCCTCAATTAGTTTCACTGATGCAGTAGAATTGCAAGTTTCATGGACTTCTATTGGAAGATCCTTATCAGTTTTTAGCTGAATTCTTGCAAATCTGTGATACTGTTAAGACCAATGGGGTTAATCCTGAGGTCTACAGACTTATGCTTTTCCCTTTTGCTGTAAGAGACAGAGCTAGGACATGGTTGGACTCACAACCTAAAGATAGCTTGAACTCTTGGAAAAAGTTGGTCAATGCTTTCTTGGCCGAATTCTTTCCACCTCATAAGTTGAGCAAGCTTAGAGTGGAAGTCCAAACCTTTAGACAGAATGAAGGTGAATCCCTCTATGAAGCTTGGGAAAGATACAAGCAATTGATCAGAAGGTGTCCTTCTGACATGTTTTTAGAATGGAGCATCATATGTATATTCTATGATGGTCAGTCTGAATTGTCCAAAATGTCATCTGAAGAAGACACCTGCAGAAGCCCAGGAACTCATTGAAATGGTTGCAAATAACCAGTTCATGTACACTTCTGAAAGGAATCCTATGAATAATGGGATAACTCAGAAGAAAGGAGTTCTTGAGATTGATACTCTGAATGTAATATTGGCTTAGAACAAAATATTGAATCAGCAAGTCAATATGATTTCTCAGAGTCTGTCTGGAATGCAAGCTGCAACAGGCAGTACTAAGGAAGCTTCCTCTGAAGAAGAAGCATATGACCCTGAGAATCCTGCAATGGAAGAGGTGAATTACATGGGAGAATCCTGTGGAAACACCTACAATCCTTCATGGAGGAATCATCCTAATCTCTCATGGAAGGATCAATAGAAGCCTAATCAATGCTTCAATAATAATAATGGTAGGAGAGCACGGTTTGGAAATAACAAACCTTTTCCATCATCTTCTCAGCAACAGACAGAGAATTTTAAGCAGAGCCACTCTGACTTAGCAACTGTAGTCTCTGATCTATCTAAGACCACTCTCAGTTTCATGACTGAAGCGAGGTCCTCCATTAGAAATTTGGAGGCACAAGTAGGTCAGCTGAGTAAAAGAGTTACTGAACTCCCTCCTAGTACTCTCCCAAGCAATACAGAAGAGAATCCAAAAAGAGAGTGTAAGGCCATCTACACGTCCAACATGGCCAAACCTATAGAGGAGGGAAAGGCAGTGATTTCCAGTGAAGAAGACCTCAATGGACGTCCACTGGCCTCCAAGGAGTTCCCTAATGAGGAACCCAAGGAATCTGAGGCTCATATAGAGACCATAGAGATTCCACTGAACTTACTGTTGGCATTCATGAGCTCTGATGAGTACTCTTCCTCTGAAGAGGATGAAGATATTGCTGAAGAGCAAGTTGCTCAATATCTGGGAGCAATCATAAAGCTAAATGCCAAGTTAATTGGTAATGAGACTTGGGAGAATGAACCCCCATTGCTCATCAATGAACTAAATGATCTGGTTCAACTGAAATCACCTCAGAAGAAATAGGATCCTGAAAAGTTCTTAATATCTTGTACCATAGGCACCATGATCTTTGAGAAGGCTCTGTGTGACCTGGGATCAGGGATGAACCTCATGCCCCTCTCTGTAATGGAGAAATCAGGAATCTTTGAGGTACAAGCTGCAATAATCTCACTAGAGATGGCAGACAATTCAATGAAACAGGCTTATGGACTTGCAGAGGATGTCTTGGTGAAGGTTGAAGGCCTGTACATCCCTGCTAATTTCATAATCCTAGATACTGGGAAGGAAGAGGATGAATCCATCATCCTAGGAAGACCCTTCCTAGCACCAGAAAGAGCTGTGATTGATGTGGACAAAGGAGAGTTAGTCCTTTAATTGAATGAGGACTATCTTGTGTTTAAGGCTCAAGGATCTTCTTCTGTAACCGTGGAGAGGAAGCATAAAAAGCTTCTCTCAACACAGAGTCAAATAGAGCTCCCACACTCAACTTCTAAGTTTAGTTTTGGGAGGCCATCATTGAGCTCTGAGTCTCTGTGAAGCTCTCTAAGAGCTCACTGTCAAGCTATTGACATTAAAGAAGCGCTTGATGGGAGGCAACCCAATTTTATTTAATTATATTTATTTATTTTCCATTGTTATTTTATGTTTTCTTTAGGTCGATGATCAAGTGAAGTCACAAAAATAGTGGAAACATAAAAAACAGAATGAAAAATAGCAATAAAAATAGCTCACTCTAGAGGACAGGCTTACTGGCATTTAAACGCCAGTAAGGATAGCAGAATGGGCGTTTAACGCCCAGCCTGGCAGCATTCTGGGTGTTAAATGCTAGAATGGGCAGCACTCTGGGTGTTTAACACCAGAAAAGGCTGTCTGGCATCTGGCTGGCGTTAAACGCCATAAATGGGCATCTGGCTGGCATTTAATGCCAGAAATGGGCATCTGACTGGCGTTTAACGCCAGAAATGGGCAGCAGAGTGGCGTTTAATGCCAGGAAAGGTAGCAGAGATGGAGTTAAACGCCAGAACTGGCACAGAATGGGCGTTTGAACGCCAGAATGGTGCAGGCACTCAAATTCCTTGACACCTCAGGATCTGTGGACCCTACAGGATCCCCACCTACCCCACCTCTTCTTCTCTCCTCTTCACACCTTTCCATAACACTCTTCCCCAAACACCATTGACTAATCCCATCATTACCTCTTCCCCAAATATCCTTCGCCTATCAAATCCTACCCTCTTCTCCATATTCTCATCACCACTCACATCCATCCATCATTAAACCCCACCTACCTCACCATTCAAATTCAAACCATTTCCCTTCCAAACCCACCCACACATGGCCGAATACCCTCTCTCCCTTACCCTATAAATACCCCTCCTTACCACCTTCATTTCCACACATCATACACACTCAACCTACCTTGTCCGAACCTACACCCCCTCCATCTCCTCCATTTCTTCTTCTTCTACTATTTTCTTTCTCCTTTTGCTCGAGGACGAGCAACCATTATAAGTTTGGTGTGGGAAAAGCTATAGCTTTTTATTTTCCATAACCACTAATGTCACCTAAGGCCAGAGAAACCTCTAGAAAGAGGAAAGGGAAGACAATCGCTTCCACCTCCGAGTCATGGGAGATGGAGAGATTCATCTCAAAGGTCCATCAAGACCACTTCTATGAAGTTGTGGCTAAGAAAAAGGTGATCCCCGAGGTCCCCTTCAAGCTCAAAAAGAGTGAATATTTGGAGATCCGACATGAGATTCGAAGAAAAGGTTGGGAAATTTTCACCAACCCCATTCAACAAGTTGGGATCTTAATGGTTCAAGAGTTCTATTCTAATGCATGGATCACTAAGAACCATGACCAAAGTGTGAACCCGAACCCAAAGAATTGGCTCACAATGGTTCGGGGGAAATACTTGGATTTAGTTCAGAAAAATGCGAGGATAGCATTTAACTTGCCTATGATGCAAGGAGATCCTCACCCTTTCACTAGAAGGGTCAACTTTGATCAAAGGTTGGACCAAGTCCTTAGGGACATTTGTGTGGAAGGCGCTCAATGGAAGAGAGATTCAAGAGGCAAGCTGGTTCAACTAAGAAGGCTTGACCTCAAACCCGTGGCTAGGGGATGGTTGGAGTTCATCCAATGCTCTATCATTCCTACTAGCAACCGGTCTGAAGTTACAATAGACCGGGCTATCATGATCCATAGCATCATGAATGGAGAGAAAGTAGAAGTTCATGAGATCATATCCCTATAACTCTACAAAGTGGCGGTAAGCCCTCTACTTTGGCAAGGTTGGCCTTCCCTCATCTCATTTGTCACCTATGCAATTCAGCTGGAATTGTCATAGAGGAAGATATCCTCATTAAAGAGGACAAGCCCATCACTAAGAAAAGGATGGAGCAAACAAGAGAGCCCACTCATGGACCTCAACAAGAGCATGAGGAAATTCCTCATCATGAAATCCCTGAGATGCCTTAAGGGATGCATTTTCCTCCACAAAACTATTGGGAGAAAATCAACACCTCCCTAGGAGAATTAAGTTCCAACATGAGACAACTAAGGATGGAGCACCAAGAGCATTCCATCCTCCTCCATGAAATTAGAGAAGACCAAAGAGCCATGAAGGAGGAGCAACAAAGGCAGGAAAGAGACATAGAGGAGCTCAAGCACTCCATAAGATCTTCAAGAGGAAGAACTAGCCGCCATCACTAAGGTGGACCCGTTCTTTAATTTCCTTGTTTTTATTTTTCTATTTTTTGAATTACATGCTTTATGTTTTGTCTATGTTTGTGTCTTTATTACATGATCATTAGTGTCTAGTGTCTATCTCTTAAAGCTATGAATGTTTTATGAATCCATCACCTTTCTTAAATGAAAAAAAAGTTTTTAATTGCAAAAGAACTAGAAATGCATGAATTTTGATTTCTATCTTGAAATTAGTTTAATTATTTTTATGTGGTGGCAATACTTTTTGTTTTCTGAATGAATGCTTGAACAGTGCATATTTTTGAATTTGTTGTTTATGAATGTTAAAATTGTTGGCTCTTGAAAGAATAATGAAAAAGGAGAAATGTTATTGATAATCTGAAAAATCATAAAATTGATTCTTGAAGCAAGAAAAAGCAGTGAATAGACAAAGCTTGCGAAAAAAAGAAAAAAATGCGAAAAAAAAGAAAGAAAAAGAAAAAGTAAGCAGAAAAAGCCAATAGCCCTTTAAACCAAAAGGCAAGGGTAAAAAGGATCCAAGGCTTTGAGCTTTAATGGATAGGAGGGCCCACAGGAATAAAATCCTGGCCTAAGCGGCTAAACCAAGCTGTCCCTAACCATGTGCTTGTGGCGTGAAGGTGTCAAGTGAGAAGCTTGAGACTGAGCGGTTAAAGTCGTGGTCCAAAGCAAAAAGAGTGTGCTTAAGAGCTCTGGACACCTCTAATCGGGGACTTGGTGCACGAAATCGTGATTGTTCATTCCTTGGTAACAGCACTAAAAACTTAATACGCACGTTCTGAATTTTAGTTCTCTTCACAATTTCGATACAACTAACCAGCAAGTGCACTGGGTCGTCCAAGTAATAAACCTTACGTGAGTAAGGGTCGATCCCACGGAGATTGTCGGCTTGAAGCAAGCTATGGTCACCTTGTAAATCTCAGTCAGGCGGATTCAAAAGGTTATAGAGTTTTAATAATTAAAAGATAAATAAAACATAAACTAGGATAGAGATACTTATGTAATTCATTGGTGAGAATTTCAGATAAGCATATAGAGATGCTTTCGTTCCTCTGAACCTCTGCTTTCCTGCTGTCTTCATCCAATCATTCCTACTCCCTTCCACGGCAAGCTTTATGTAGGGCATCACCGTTGTCAATGGCTACATCCCATCCTCTCTGTGAAAATGGTCCAATGCGCTGTCACTACATGGCTAATCATCTGTCGGTTCTCGATCATACTGGAATAGGATTTACTATCCTTTTGCGTCTGTCACTACGCCCAGCACTCGCGAGTTTGAAGATCGTCACAGCCATCCCTTCCCAGATCCTACTCGGAATACCACAGACAAGGTTTAGACTTTCCAAACCTCAAGAATGGCCATCCATGGGTTCTAACTTATACCACGAAGACTCTAATATCTCGGACTCGGTCCCCTGTATTAGATATCTAGGAGATACTCATTCTAGCTTGTTTGTATGTAGAACGGAAGTATTTGTCAGGCACGCGTTCATAGGTGAGAATGATGATGAGTGTCACATAATCATCACATTTATCATGTTCTTGGGTGCGAATGGATATCTTAGAATAGGAATAAGCTTGAATTGAATAGAAAAACAATAGTACTTTGCATTAATTCATGAGGAACAGCAGAGCTCCACACCTTAATCTATGGTGTGTAGAAACTCTACCGTTGAAAATACATAAGTGATAAGGTCCAGGCATGGCCGAATGGCCAGCCCCCTAAACATGATCAAAGGATCAAAAGATAATCCAAAGATAAAACTAAGGATGTAAATACAATAGTAAAAAGTCCTATTTATGCTAAATTAGTTACTAGGGTTTACAGAAATGAGTAAATGTTGCAGAAATCCACTTCTGGGGCCCACTTGGTGTGTGCTTGGACTGAGCATTGAGCTTTCCACGTGTAGAGGCTTCTCTTGGAGTTGAACGCCAGTTTGTAACCTGTTTTTGGTGTTTAACTCCACTTTGCAACCTATTTCTAGCGTTTAACTCTAGAATGTAGCATGGAACTGGCGTTGAACGCCATTTTGCGTCATCTAAACTCGGGCAAAGTATGAACTATTATATATTGATAGAAAGCACTGGATGTCTACTTTCCAACGCAATTGAGAGTGCACCATTTGGAGTTCTGTAGCTCTATAAAATTCACTTTGAGTGCAGGGAGGTCAGAATCCAACAACATCTGCAGTCCTTCTTCAACCTCTGAATCTGATTTTTGCTCAGGTCCCTCAATTTCAGCCAGAAAATACCTGAAATCACAGAAAAACACACAAACTCATAGTAAAGTCTAGAAATGTGAATTTTAATTAAAAACTAATAAAAATATACTAAAACTAACTAAATCATACTAAAATTTATGTAAAAATAATGCCAAAAAGCGTATAAATTATCCACTCATCACAACACCAAGCTTAAATTGTTGCTTGTCCCCAAGCAACTGAAAATCAAATAGGATAAAAAGAAGAGAATATACTATAAATTTCAAAATATCAATGAAACTTAGCTCCAATCAGATGAGCGGGACTTGTAGCTTTTTGCCTCTTGAATAGGTTTAGCATCTCACTTTATCCATTGAGGTTCAGAATGATTGGCATCTATAGGAACTTAGAATTCAGATAGTGTTATTGATTCTCCTAGTTCAGTATGTTGATTCTTGAACACAGCTACTTTATGAGTCTTGGCCATGGCCCTAAGCACTTTGTTTACCAGTATTACCACCGGATACATAAATGCCACAGACACATAACTGGGTGAACCTTTTCAGATTGTGACTCAGCTTTGCTAAAGTCCCCAATTAGAGGTGTCCAAGGTTCTTAAGCACACTCTGTTTTTGCTTTGGACCTTGACTTTAACCGCTCAGTCTCAATTTTTCACTTGACACCTTCACGCCATAAACACATGGTTAGGGACAGCTTGGTTCAGCCGCTTAGGCCAGGATTTTATTCCTTTAGGCCCTCCTATCCACTGATGCTCAAAGTCTTGGATCCTTTTTATTACCCTTGCCTTTTGGTTTTAAGGGCTATTGGCTTTTTCCTTTTGCCTTTTGGTTTAAGGAGCTTTTGGCTTTTTCTGCTTTCTTTTTCTTTTTCTTTTCTTTTTTTTTGCCATTTTTCTTTTCTCTTTTTTTTTTCTGCAAGCTTTTGTATTCACTGCTTTTTCTTGCTTTAAGAATCATTTTTATGATTTTTCAGATTATCAAATAACATTTCTCTTTTTACATCATTCTTTCAAGAGCCAATATATTTAACATTCATAAACAACAACTTCAAAAGACATATGCACTGTTCAAGCATTCATTCAGAAAACAAAAAGTGTTGCCACCACATCAAAATAATTAAACTAGTTTCAAGGATGAATTCAAAACCATGTACTTCTTGTTCTTTTGTAATTAAAACATTTTTCATTCAAGAGAGGTGATGGATTCATATTCATAACTTTAAGGCATAGACACTTAAATACTAATGATCATGTAATAAGACACAAATATAAATAAACATAAAGCTCAAAAATAAAAAAACAGGAAAATAAATAAACAAGGAGATTAAGGAATGAGTCCACCTTAGTGATGGTGGCGTCTTCCTCTTCTTGAAGAACCAATTGTGCTCTTGAGCTCCTCTATGTCTCTTCCTTGTCTTTCTTGCTCCTCCCTCATAGCTCTTTGATCTTCTCTAATTTCATGGAGGATGATGGAGTGCTCTTGGTGCTCCACCCTTAGTTGTCCCATGTTGGAACTTAATTCTCCTAGGGAAGTGTTGATTTACTCCCAATAATTCTGTGGAGGAAAGTGCATCCCCTGAGGCATCTCAGGGATTTCATGGTGAGGAATTTCCTCATGCTCATGTTGAGGTCCATGATCTCTTATTTGCTCCATCTTTTTCTTAGTGATGGGCTTGTCCTCTTCAATGAGGATGTCTCCCTCTATGTCAATTCCAGCCGAATTGCAGAGGTGGCAAATAAGGTGAGGAAAGGCTAACATTGCCCAAGTGGAGGACTTGTTAGCCACCTTGTAGAGTTCTTAAGGTATAATCTCATGAACTTCCACCTCCTCTCCAATCATGATACTATGGATCATGATTGCCCGGTCTATAGTAACTTCAGACCGGTTGATAGTAGGAATGATTGAGCGTTGGATGAACTCTAGCCATCCCCTAGCCACTGGTTTGAGGTCATGCCTTCTTAATTGAATCGGCTTACCTCTTGAGTCAATTTTCCATTGAGCTCTTTCCTCACATATGTCTATGAGGACTTGGTCCAACCTTTGATCAAAGTTGACCCTTCTTGTGTAGGGGCGTGCGTTCTCTTCCATCATTGGCAAGTTGAACGCCAGCCTTACATTTTTCGTACTGAAATCTAACTATTTTCCCCAAACCATGGTGAGCCAATGCTTTGGATTCGGGTTCACACTTTGATCATGGTTCCTAGTGATCTATGCGTTTGCATAGAACTCTTGAACCATTAGGATCCCGACTTGTTGAATGGGGTTGGTGAGAACTTCCCAACCTCTCCTATAGATCTCAAGTCGGATCTCCGGATACTCATTTTTTTTGAGCTTGAAAGGAACCTCAGGGATCACTTTCTTCTTGGCCACAACTTCATAGAAGTGGTCTTGATGGACCTTTGAGATGAATCTCTCCATCTCCCATGACTCAGAGGTGGAAGCAATTGCCTTCCCTTTCCTCTTTCTAGAGGTTTCTCTGGTCTTAGGTGCCATAAATGGTTATGGAAAAACAAAAAGCTATGCTTTTACCACACCAAACTTAAAATGTTTGCTCGTCCCCGAGCAAAAGAAGAAAGAAAGTAGTAGAAGAAGAAGAAAATAGAGGAGATGGGGGAAGAAGATGTATTCGGCCAAGGAGAAGAAGAGAGGGTTGTGTTGTGTGAAAATGAAGAAGGAGTGAGGGGTTTATATAGGAGTGAGGAGGTGTGTAGAGTTTGTCCATTAGGGTTAGGTTTGGAAGGGAAATTAGTTTGAATTTTGAAGGTAGGTAGGGTTTATGGGGAAGAGAGGGTGGATGTGAGTGGTAAAGAGGTGATGGGAAAGAGTTATTGAGGTAATTGGTGAGGGGTATTTGGGGAAGAGTGTTATGAAAAGTTGTGAAGAGGAGAGAAGAAAATGTTGGGGTCCTGTGGGGTCCACAGATCCTGAGGGGATCCTGTGGGTCCACAGATCAAGTGGGATCAAGGACTTAACATCCCTGCTCAAATTAGGCGTGTAAAAAACCCTTGCTGTGCAATCCTGCCATTTAACGCCAGACTGCTGCCTATTTCTGGTGTTAAACGTCCAAATATAGCTTGTTTCTGGTGTTTAATGCCATGTAGATGCTTGTTTCTGGCGTTAAACGCCAGCTTGGTGCCTATTTCTGGCGTTTAACGCCAGACAGATGCTTGTTTCTGGCGTTTAAACGCTAGACTGTTCTCCTCCAGGGTGTGCTATTTTTAATGCTGTTTTTCATTTTGTTTTTGATTTTTCAGTAGTTTTTGTGACTCCACATGATCATCAACCTAATAAAACATGAAATAACAAAGAGAAAATAAAATAGATATGATTAAATAACGTTGGGTTGCCTCTCAACAAGCGCTTCTTTAATGTCAATAGCTTGATAGTGAGCTCCCATGGAGCCTCACAGATAATCAGAGCAAGGTTGGAACCTCCCAACACCAAACTTAGAGTTTGAATGTGGGGGCTTTGATTGACTCTGCAGTGAGAGAAGCTTTTCATGCTTCCTCTCCATGGTTACAGAAGGAGATCCTTGAGTTTTAAACACAAGGTTATCCTCATTCAATTGAAGGACTAACTCTCCTCTGTCCACATCAATCACAGCTCTTGCTGTGGCTAGGAAGGGTCTTCCAAGGATGATGGATTCATTCTCATCCTTCCCAGTGTCTAGGATTATGAAATCAGCAGGGATGTAAAGGCCTTCAACCTTTACTAACACGCCCTCTACTTGTCCATAAGCCTGTTTTCTTGAGTTGTCTGCCATCTCTAATGAGATTCTGGCAGCTTGCACCTCAAAGATCCCAAGTTTCTCCATTACAGAGAGTGGCATTAAGTTTATTCTTGACCCCAGGTCACACAGAGCCTTCTCAAAGGTCATGGTGCCTATGGTATAGGGTATTAAGAATTTGCCAGGATCCTGTTTCTTTTGAGGTAATTTCTGCCTATCCAATGCATTTAGTTCATTGGTGAGCAAGGGAGGTTCATTTTCCCAAGTCTCATTACCAAATAATTTGGCATTCAGCTTCATGATTGCACCAAGGTACTTAGCAACTTGCTCTTCAGTAATGTATTCATCCTCTTCAGAGGAAGAATACTCATCAGAGCTCATGAAGGGCAGAAGGAGGTTCAATGGAATCTCTATGGTCTCTAATTGAGCCTCAAATTCCTTTGGTTCCTCAAAGGGGAACTCCTTGTTGGTCACTGGACGTCCCAGGAGGTCTTTCTCACTAGGATTCACGTCCTTCTCTTCCCTTGTAGGTTCGGCCATGGTGGTCAAATCAATGGCCTTGCACTCTCTCTTTGGATTCTCTTCTGTATTACTTGGGAGAGTACTAGGAGGAGTTTCGTTGAATCTTTTACTCAGTTGGCCCACTTGTGCCTCCAAATTTCTAATGCAGGACCTTGTTTCATTCATGAAACTTAAAGTGGCCTTAGATAAATCAGAGACTATATTTTCTAAGCTAGATGGATTCTGCTCAGAATTCTCTGTCTATTGCTGAGTGGATGATGGAAAAGGCTTGCTATTGCTGAACCTGTTTCTTCTACCATTATTAAAGCCTTGTTGAGGCTTTTGTTGATCCTTCCATGAGATATTTGGATGATTCCTCCATGAGGGATTATAGGTGTTTCCATAGGGTTCACCCATGTAATTCACCTCTGCTATTGCAGGGTTCTCAGGATCATAAGCTTCTTCTTCAGAAGATGCCTCTTTAGTACTGTTAGATGATTTCTTCAATCCATTCAGACTTTGAGAGATCATATTGACTTGCTGAGTCAATATTTTATTCTGAGCCAATATGGCATTCAGAATATCAAATTCAAGAACTCCCTTCCTCATAGGCGTCCCATTATTCACAGGATTCCTTTCAGAAGTGTACATGAACTGGTTATTTGCAACCATGTCAATGAGTTCTTGAGCTTCTGTAGGCATTTTCTTTAGGTGAAATGATCCACCTGCAGAATGGTCCAGTGACATCTTTGATAGCTCAGACAGACCATCATAGAATATATCCAGGATGGTCCATTCTAAAAGCATGTCAGAAGGACACTATTTGGTCAGTTCCTTGTATCTCTCCCAAGCTTCATAGAGAGATTCACCTTCTTTCTGTTTGAAGGTTTAAACATCCACTCTAAGCTTACTAAGCTTTTGAGGAGGAAAGAACTTGGCTAAGAAAGCCGTGACCAGCTTATCCCAAGAGTTCAGGTTATCCTTAGGTTGAGAGTCCAACCATATTCTAGCTCTGTCTCTTACAGCAAATGGGAAAAGTATAAGCTTGTAGACCTCGAGATCAACCTCATTGGTCTTAACAGTATCACAGATCTGCAAGAATTCAGTTAAGAACTGAAAAGGATCTTCAGATGGAAGTCCATGAAACTTGCAGTTCTGTTGTATCAGAGAAACTAATTGAGGTTTAAGCTCAAAGTTGTTTGCTCCAATGGCAGGAATTGAGATGCTTCTTCCATGTAAATTGGAATTTGGTGCAGTAATCACCAAGCATCTTCCTTGCATTGTTATTATTTTCAGCCATGTCTCCTTCTTTTTCGAAAATTTCTGTCAGATTTTCTCCAAAGAGTTGTGCTTTAGCTTCCCTTAGCTTCCTCTTCAGAGTCCTTTCAGGTTCTGGATCAGCCTCAACAAGAATGTTCTTATCCTTGTTCCTGCTCATATGAAAAAGAAGAAAACAGAAAAGAAAATATGGAATCCTCTATGTCACAGTATAGAGATTCCTTATGCAAGTATAAGAAGAGAAGAATGTAAGAAGGAGAAGAGGTAAAATTCGAACACGGAGATGAAGATGGGGTTCGAATTTTGGGTGAAAGAGAAGTGTTAGTAGATGAATAAATAAATAGAAGGAGATGAGAGAGAGGGAATTTCGAAAATTAGTTAAATTAAAAAAATAAAATTTAAAGTTAAATTTCGAAAATTAAAATTGAATTCAAATTAAATTAAAAATTAAAACAATTAGTTAAAAAAAAGGGAATTTTGAAAAAGAGGGAAGGGATTTTCGAAAATTAGAGAGAGAATTAGTTAGGCAGTTTTGAAAAAGATAAGAATCAATCAAAAAGTTAAGTGGTTAATTGAAAAAGATTTGAAAATCAAATTTGAAAAGATAAGAAGTTAGAAAAGATTTTGAAATTGATTTTGAAAAAGATGTGATTGAAATTTATTTTGAAAAATATTTGAAAAAGAAATTTAAAAAGATTTGATTTTTACTTGACTAACAAGAAACTAAAAGATATGATTTTAAAATTTAAAGATTGAACCTTTCTTAATAGGCAAGTAACAACTTAATATTTTTGAATCAATCACATTAATTGTTAGTATTAAATTCAAAAATATGAAATAGAAATAAGAAAAAGATTTTTGAAAATCAATTTGAAATTTTCGAAAATTATGAAAGAAAAATGAAAAAGATTTGATTTTTTTTTGAAAAAGATTTGAAAAAGATAGAGTTTTTAAAATGAAAATTTGATTTGACTCATAAGAAACAACTAATTTTGAAAATTTTTTGAAAAAGTCAACCCAAATTTTCAAAATTTTATGATAGAATAAGGGAAAGATATTTTTTTGATTTTTTTAATTTTTCATGATGAAAGAGAAAAACATAAAAAAGACTCAATGCATGAAAATTTAGGATCAAAACATGTGATGCATGCAAGAACACTATGAATGTCTAGATGAACACCAAGAACACTTTGAATGTCAAGATGAACACCAAGAACTTATTTTTGAAAAGTTTTCAAGAAAAGAAAACATGCAAGACACCAAACTTAAAAATTTTTATTCTTTAGGCATTAATGTTTCAAGAATGCATATGAAAAACAAGAAAAGACACAAAACAAGAAAATATGAAGATCAAACAAGAAGACTGGCCAAGAACAACTCGAAGATCATGAAGAATGCAATGCATGAAATTTTAGAAAATAATTTTTTTAGAAAATTAAAAAGATACAATTGACACCAAACTTAAAACTTGACTATAGACTCAAACAAGAAACATCAAATTATTTTTGATTTTATGATTTTGTTAATTTTTTTTGTTTTTTCGAAAATTATTTTGGGAAAAAAGAAAAAAGAAGAAATATTTTTTTTTGTATTTTTCGAAAATAAGAAATAAAAATCTTAAAATTAAAATAAAATTACCTAATCTGAGCAACAAGATGAACCGTCAGTTGTCCAAACTCGAACAATCTCCGGCAACGGCGCCAAAAACTTAGTGCACGAAATCGTGATTGTTCATTCCTTGGTAACGGCAATGAAAACATAATATGCACGTTCATAATTTTAGTTCTCTTCAAAATTTTGATACAATTAACCAGCAAGTGCACTGGGTCATCCAAGTAAAAATTTATACCCTTTTTGGCATTGTTTTTACATAGTTTTTAGTATGATTTAGCTACTTTTTACTATATTTTTATTAGTTTTTATTCAAAAATTACATTTTTGGACTTTACTATGAGTTTTTGTGTTATTCTATGATTTCAGGTATTTTATGGCTGAAACTGAGGGACCTGAGCAAAAATCTGATTCAGAGGCTGAAAAAGGACTGCAGATGCTGTTGGATTCTGACCTCCTTGCACTCAAAGTAGGTTTTTTGGAGGTACAGAAGCCCAATTGGTGAGCTCTTAATTGCGTTGGAAAGTAGATATCATGGGCTTTCCATCAATATATAATAGTCTATACTTTTCCCGAGATTTGATGGCTCAAACTGGCATTCAAATTCAGCCTAAAACATCTTGGCGTAAAACGCCCAAACTGGCACCAGAATTGGAGTTAAACACCTAAACTGGCACCAAAGCTGGCGTTTAACTCCAGGAAAAGCCTAAGCATGAAAAAGCTTCAATGCTCAGCCCAAGCACACACTAAGTGGGCCCTGGAAGTGGATTTCTGTACTTAGTTACTCATATTCTGTAAACCTAGATTACTAATTTAGTATAAAAACTACTTTTAGTAATTTATTTAAGAAGGCTTTTATCAAGTATGTGAATCATATGCTATTGTACACGTGTGGAGGCTGGCATCACAGCCATGCCTAGACCTTTCACTTATATATTTTCTACGGTGGAGTTTCTACACCCCATAGATTAAGGTGTGGAGCTCTGTTGTTCTTCATGAATTAATGCAATTACTACTATTTTTTCTTTTCAATTCACGCCTACTTCTTCTCCAAGATATCGTCTCGTACTTAATTTAGTTAAGTCAGAATGAAGGGGTGACCCGTGACAATCACCCAATCTTCGTTACTCGCTTAGCCAAGATCGCGTGCCTGACAACCACAAAGCGATCTACATGATGTTCAACGTAGTCATTGGATGACAGCTAGAGTATACTCTCTTGGATATCTAATACACGCACCGAGTCTGTGAGATTAGTATCTTCGTGGTATAGGCTAGAACCATTAGCAGCATTCCTGTGATTTGGAAAGTCTAAACCTTGTCTGTGGTATTCCGAGTAGGATCTGGGAAGGGATGACTGTGACGAGCTTCAATCTTGCGAATGTTGGGCGCAGTGACAGTGTGCAAAAGGACAATGGTCCTATTCTGACGCTAGCGGGAACCGACAGATGATTAGCCGTGCGGTGACAGCGCATATGGATTTGTTTTCATCTGAGAGGATCATACATCTTGCCATGGAAGGAGGTAACGCATGGTTAGAAGAAGGCAGTAGGAAAGCAGAAGTTCAGAAGCAACAAAGCATCTCTAGACGCTTATTTGAAATTCCCACCAATGAATTACATAAGTATCTCTATTTTATTTTCTATTTTATTTTCTATTTTATTTATATTTTAATTATCAAAACCTCATAACCAATTGAATCCGCCTGACTGGGATTTACAAGGATGACCATAGCTTGCTTCAAGCCGACAATCTCCGTGGGATCGACCCTTACTCACGTAAGGTTTATTACTTGGATGACCCAGTGCACTTGCTGGTTAGTTACACGAGACTATGTAAGAATCCTTGAGATCAGGTTTTCCCACACCAAGTTTTTGGTGCTATAGCAAGCGAAGAAACAATCACGATTTTGCGTACCTGGTTCCCATTCCCTACAACATAATTTGAGCCAAACTCATAGCCAAAGGGGTGAGAATTCATAAGAGCAAATGAAAATAAAAATAAAACTAGTAAGAACTAATAAAAACTAACTCCTAAAACAAGCAAAAACTAGCAAAGAAGCATATTAACATATATACAATAGCCAATAACATAACACCATTGCAATTACCTGGCAACGGCGCCATTTTGATGAGCGAGATTGTTGTGATGGTATAGAATTTCACACAAATGAATGAATTCTCGTTGCAAGTATAGTTCTACACCAACAAACAATCCTCCCAATCAAAAATTTGGTTATCACAAAAAACAAAACCTAAATAAGAATTAACCGAAGTATTTAGACTCCGGGTCATTCCACAAGGAATCGCAATGAAGTGGTCAATTATTCGCTATGAAGAACAAAGGGGTTTGGTTGATGAAAGGGGCAATAAAATAAATGACAAGAAAAGTAAAGAGAGCAATTAAAGAAAGCAATTAATAAAGAGACACATTCTTGGCAAGGTTTGAGATCATAGGCTTTCTATCCTAGTCATTAATCATAACAATACTTAACAAGAATTTATCTTATTTCGTCATCCCCAATGTTGGAAGAAGGTATAAGTTATCTTCCATTAGAGAAAGTCAAACAAGACTAGTTAATCTCAAATCAAAAGTCCTAATCAACTCACTAATTATATTAGCAAGAGATTAGAGTCATTGAAAATAAAAGCCAAGAATGCTCAAAATCTACTCTAAAGCCCAACCAAGCATTTTGTCAAACACTTGGTGGGTGTATAAAGAAAGCATAGTAAAAGTGCAAGAATAATAAATCTACCAACTACCAATTGCAAGAAAAGTAAATCAACAACTCAAATCATCAATAAGAGAACATTGAACATCAAATTTCATTAAATTTGAACCAAATCCAACAAGAGCATCTATGAACATAAAAGAGAGCATAAAAAGAAAATTAACACTACAAACCATGCAAATCAAAGAATAGAAACAAGAAATTATGAAGGAAACAAGATGAGAACATGAAAATTGACCTAGATCTAAGATGGAAATATCCTAAGAACCCTAATTCTAGAGAGAAGAGGGAGCTTCTCTCTTTAGAAACTAACCTACATGATGCCAAAACTACAAACAATTGCTCCCCCCTTGCCCAAGCTTGAATTCTGTATGAACTAGCATCGGAAATGAGTTGGGTTGGGCCCAAAGTGCTTCATAAATTGCCCCCAGCGATTTCATATTTAGTGGGCCATGTGCAGCATCGGCACGCACACGTACAGTGCACGTGCACATCCCTAGACGTCAAGAAAATATGGCAAATTTTATATCATTTTAAAGCCCCGGATGTTAGCTTTCCAAAGCAACTGCAAACACCTTATTTAGACCTCTGTAGCTCAAGTTATGATCGATTGAGTGCGAAGAGGTCAGGCTTGACAACATTTCGGTTCCTTCATTTCTTCATGTGTTCTCCCACTTTGCATGCTTTTCTCCTCACTTCTTCCATCCAATACTTGCCTTATGAATCTGAAATCACTTAACAAACACATCAAGGCATCGAATGGAATTAAAGTGAATTGAATTTAGCTATTTTAAAGCCTAAAAAGCATGTTTTCACATTTAAGCACAAATCAAGGGAGAATTGCAAAACCATGCTATTTCATTGAATAAATGTGAGAAAAGGTGATAAAATCCCCCAAATTAAGCACAAGATAAACCACAAAATTGGAGTTTATCAACAACTTCCTGATGGGCACGGAAATTGGCGAGTTAAGAATGATTAAAAATATGCGTTGCAAGTATAGTTCTCAACCAACCAGAAATCCGCTTATCAATTTAGAAGGGTGTCACAGAAATTAAAATCAAAATACTGGGAGTATGAATCCCAGGTCGTCTCCCAACGAGTTGCAGAAAAGTGTGCTATTTTATTAATCAGATGTTTTCAATATGGTTTGAGTTGAATGGCAGAAAATTAAATTTGAGAATTTATATAAATTTAAATAAAAGCCTTGACTGGGAGTTGATTAGCTGGAAGCCCTATTCGTGTTGGAGTTCTCTCAAGATTAATTGACAATTGAGAGTTATTTTGTTTAGTTGTCCCTTACTAAGTAAGGGTAAGTCAAACGAGTTGGAATGCTGTTCTATCCACAAGTTGCAATCCACTATTAGGAGGATTGGTGTTAGTGAATAGAGAGCAATCCAACAATAAACCCAATTACAATCTCTCTCTTGAGCATCCTAACTCAAGGGTTCCTTTCAATCAACTCCCCATCAAGTTAGGGAACTACTCGCTCATTGTAAATGTAAAATTCATAACATAAGAAAGGGAATTAAAGAAAGACATGATAAATAATGATCAAAAGATTAATTAAAAATAAAAGTAATTCTTATATTAATAAATGCTAAAATAATCCAATAGTAAAATTAAGTAAATTAAGGAACATGGAAGAGTAAGAGACAAGTGAAGAAAACGAACTAGAATGTCGAAGTCTTGATGAGGCAATAACTCTTCTTAATATCCCAATGCAAAAACAATGAACATAACAAATCCTAAAAACTATGAATGTGTAGAGAGAAAACCTAGAGGAGAGGAAAACTAGATCTAAAAACTAAAACTATGCGGAATGAATGTTGTTGTCAATTTCTGTATGTTCTCTGGCTCTAGTCTGCTTTTCTGGGCCGAAAACTGGGTCAAAATAGGGCGGCCCGAAATCGCCCCCAGCGATTCTACAGATTATGCAAATCGTGTATATCACGCGGTCGCGTCATCCATGCGGCCGCATCATTCGGCTTCTGCTTTGCCACGCGGTCGCGTCGTCCATGCGGCTGCGTCACTCGTTCTATTCCATGCTACGCGATCACGTCATCCATGCGGCCGCGTCACTTCTCGCTGGTCATCTCCTCAATTTCTTGTGTTCCTTCTATTTTTGCAAGCTTTCTCTCCAATCTCCAACTCATTCATGCCCTATAAATCCTGAAACACTTAACACATAGATCACGGCATCGAATGGAATAAAGGAGGAATAAAATATATAATTAAAAGTCTCTAGGAAGCAGGTTTTCAATCATGCAATAACTTTAGGAAGGAATTAAAAATGCATGCTTATTTAATGAATAAGTGGGTAGAGATCATGATAAAACCACACAATTAAACACAATATAAACCATAAAATAGTAGTTTATCAACCTCCCCACACTTAAACATTAGCATGTCCTCGTGCTTAGTTGAAGGAGATAAAATGAATGAGTAAGAACATGTAAAACCTATGAAATGCAATGCAACCTATATATATGAATGCAACTATATGATTTTTGTCCACTTGATCAAAAGTAAGTAAGCTTCTTCAAAACAATTACAAATCAAATTCTACTAACTCAATTCTTATACAGTAAGAACAGATAAAAATGCAAGAAGATAGCTCATGAAAGCAGAGAACATTGAAATTCAAGCATGGAACCCTCACTGATGATGTATATACACTCTAGTCTCTCTAGTGTATAGGGTCATCACTCTATCCTTCTCTAATCATGCTTTCTAATTTTTGTTCTTCTCCTAACCAATCAACAACATTTAATATACCAATGCAAACATCATGAGGTCTTTTCAAGGTTGTAATGGGGCCAAGGTAAGGGTGAGGATATATATATGGCTAAGTAAGCTTATAAATTGAATCTTTAATTAACCCAAGCTTTAACATAACCTATATATATATTCCATATAATTTTAGAATTCATACCTAGCTACCCGGAAATCCCTTTCACATCCATACTTATGTATCAACCTTTTATTTTGATTTTATCATACATGCATTGATCATTGAATGCTTGACTTAGCATTGGGGTAATTTTGTCCCCTTATTTATTTATTGAGTATTTTTGGATTTTTTTTTATAAACATAGAAACATAAAAATAACACAGCTTATCAATGCACATAGATTTTTAATTCTTATAGTTTCACATGAGTAGGTATCCAAATTTTCATAATATTATCATGACTCATTCCCTTATTATCCTTTGTTCCCACATTTTCCGATACTTGATTGACTCACACAATTCTATCTTAAGCTAACCAAAGATTCCATTTGGGATATATAATTATTTTTCCGCTTAAGACTAGTGATGTGGTAAAATATAGAACAAATGGGATTTAAAGGCTCAAAGTGGCTAACAAAGGTAATTGAAAGGGTAGGCTTTATTTGGATAAGTGAGCTAAACAAATAATGGCCTCAATCATATGCAAACATATAAATATAATAAACATTGGACATATAAGATGAAACAAAATATAGATTACAGTCATAGAGAAGTAAACACATAAGAATAAAATAATTATGGTTAAATAATATAACCATTCATAAAGGGCTGAAATCTCACAGGTTGTGTGTTCTTTAGCTCAAAAATCATGTTCCAAATATAACTCCAAGCAAATTTAACATAAAATAATTAATTAAAAACACTTGAAATTTTGTTCCAAAGATAGAGTCTTAGAAGAAACTCATTGTCTTTTCAATCAAGCAGAACATGCATGCAACTAATCTATTACTATGCAATTTATCCTATTCTATAAAAGAAAAATCTAACTAAATATCCTAATTTATTGGTGCTAGGGAAGAGAAATTACCTCCGGAAGTCAGGTACTGACCGACCTCCCCACACTTAAGGCTTTGCACCATCCTCGGTGCCATCTGTCAAGAACAAAGGTGGGCTGGTAGTAGTATTTCCACAGTCGGGACCATCATGGCTCCCTGTGCTGGTAAAGGAAGTGAAGTCCGGGGTGTCTGAGTCCTTAAATTTTCCCATGATCAGCTTCTTGAGGTATGTGAATCGGCGCTTGTTACGACGCTCTCTCATCTTAGCTTTGTGTTCTTGCCGATCCAACTTTTCAAGTATCTGATGGAGCAGCTGATCAGTGGTGGGTGCTTGTGGTGTTGAAGAAGAAATATCTTCAACTGGTTCAGTAGGATGGTTGATAGTGGCTGTTGGAAGTCTAAGGTACTTCCCGTTAGGGACATACTGATCATCCCGGGGAAGCATGGCTTTGGTGTCCCCAGCTCTGTAGGAGACTCTGGCTGCTGAGACAATATCTGAGACCAAGGCAGGGAAAGGTAAGTTGCCCGCAATTTGTACATGTCCCATGGCATTCCGGATATGTCTTGGTAGATTCAGAGGTTGGTCTGTAAGGATGCATCATAGTATAACGGCCATGTCCGTAGTGAAGGAGGACTCGTGAGTGCTCGGAAAGACGTAATGGGACATGTTCTGTGCCCATACGCGAGCCTCCAAGGTAAGTGCTGAAGCCGATATTCCCTTAGAGCGGGTACGATGGTATCTGTAGATCCATCGACTGCCAGGTAGTGCGATAACTCTGAGAACAGCGTCCCAGTCAAATTGGTACATCTGGCGCTTGAGTGCGGCTTCTTGAAAGACATCCAATTCTTCTGGAACAGGGGGAAGACTTAGAACTTTTTGAATGGCCTCTTCTGTAATGGGGACTTGCTTCTGACGGACGTAGACAGACTGCAGGGTTGGTAGGTGGTAGTTGGAGTATAACTCGACTACGCATGAAAGATTGACCTGCCTTAGCTATCTTTGTAGGAACCCCCATTGTCTTCGGGCAATCTGTGGCTCAACAAATGTAGTAATGTGGTTTCGGGCAATCAGTTTATCAGTAACTTCAGCTGGAAAGAACTTTTCCAAGAATTCTCTTCTCAGTGTATCCCAGTTGGATACAATTGCTACTGGTTGAGTGTAGTACCACTCTCTTGCCTTTCCCTCAAGAGAAAATGGGAAAGCTTTCAGCAAAATTGAAGTTTCATCTGCACCATCACGCTTGACAGTAGAACAGGCTGCCTGAAAATCTCTCAGGTGCTTGATAGGCTCTTGAGCAGGTAAGCCATGAAACTTGGGCATCAAATTGAGTAGTGCGGTCCTTATTTCAAAGTCTGTAGCCACCGCTAGGTGATGCGCTTGAAATGGTTGCATTGTAAAATCAGGGGCTTCAACCTCCTAGATAGTACCTCTCCTAGCTGCTGCCATGTTACCTGTACATAAAACAACCAAATCAGTAGAACGGGGGCTGGTTTCTTTCTCAAACGACGTTTCAGATCCGCCCTCAGAGAGGACTAACCGACGCTGAGCTTGCCTTAGTCGTGAAATAGTTCTTTCAATCTCAAGATCGAATATTAGCAAGCTTGGATCAGGAAGCGAACGTGTCATCTAAGGAAAGAAACAAGCAGCTCAAAGTAGCAAAATAAAATAAAATACAAATAAATAAATTCCAATTAATAACTTTAGCACTCTATTGTACCACCCCAGCAACGGTGCCAAAAATTGATGGGCGCAGAAATTGGCGAGTTAAGAATGATTATAAATATGCGTTGCAAGTATAGTTCTCAACCAACCAGAAATCCACTTATCAATTTAGAAGGGTGTCACAGAAATTAAAATCAAAATACTGGGAGTATGAATCCCAGGTCGTCTCCCAACGAGTTACAGAAAAGTGTGCTATTTTATTAATCAGATGTTTTCAAAAAGGTTTAAGTTGAATGGCAGAAAATTAAATTAGAAAATTTATATAAATTTAAATAAAAGCCTTGACTGGGAGTTGATTAGCTGGAAGCCCTATTCGTGTTGGAGTACTCTCAAGATTAATTGACAATTGAGGGTTATTGTGTTTAGTTGTCCCTTACTAAGTAAGGGTAAGTCAAACGAGTTGGAATGCTGTTCTATCCACAAGTTCCAATCCACTCTTGGGAGGATTGGTGTTAGTGAATAGAGAGCAATCCAACAATAAACCCAATTACAATCTCTCTCTTGAGCATCCTAACTCAAGGGTTCCTTTCAATCAACTCCCCATTAAGATAGGGAACTACTCGCTCATTGTAAATGTAAAATTCATAACATAAGAAAGGGAATTAAAGAAAGACATGATAAATAATGATCAAAAGATTAATTAAAAATAAAAGTAATTCTTATATTAATAAATGCTAAAATAATCCAATAGTAAAATTAAGTAAATTAAGGAACATGGAAGAGTAAGAGACAAGTGAAGAAAATGAACTAGAATGTTGAAGTCTTGATGAGGCAATAACTCTTCTCAATATCCCGATGCAAAAACAATGAACATAACAAATCCTAAAAACTATGAATGTGTAGAGAGAAAACCTAGAGGAGAGGAAAACTAGATCTAAAAACTAAAACTATGCGGAATGAATGTTGTTGTCGGTTTCTGCATGTTCTCTGGCTCTAGTATGCTTTTCTAGGCCAAAAACTGGGTCAAAATAGGGCCCGAAATCACCCCCAGTGATTCTGCAGATTATGCAGATCACGTATGTCACGCGGTCGCGTCATCCATGCGGCAGCGTCATTCGGCTTCTGCTTTGCCACGCGGTCGCGTCGTCCATGCGGCCGCGTCACTCGTGCTATTCCATGCTGCACGGTCGCGTCATCCATGCGGCCGCGTCACTTCTCGCTGGTCATCTCCTCAATTTCTTGTGTTCATTCTATTTTTGCAAGCTTCTTCTCCAATATCCAACTCATTCATGCCCTATAAAGCCTGAAACACTTAACACACAGATCACGGCATCGAATGGAATAAAGGAGGAATAAAATATATAATTAAAAGTCTCTAGGAAGCAGGTTTTCAATCATGCAATAAGTTTAGGAAGGAATTAAAAATGCATGCTTATTTAATGATTAAGTGGGTAGAGATCATGATAAAACCACACAATTAAACACAATATAAACCATAAAACAGTGGTTTATCACTCCCTTTTCCCTCACAACCAAAAGAGAAACACTCTCAATTGCGTCCTAGGAAGAACGACCTGAGAGTCTAAATACTATCGGTTAATTAGAATTTGAATTTATTATTTGATCTTGAGAATTTGTTGTTGGTTTGGACTATGCTACCAACGAATTGATGCTTTTTTTGATTGATTCCGAACCGGCAATAATTCTCATGTCAGAGATCCGGAGAAGAGGTTGGAAAGTCCTAACCAATCCCATTCAAGATGTTGGAATTTTAATGTTGCAAGATTCTATGCTAATGCATGGGTTACTAAAAACCATGACACTAGTGTGAACCCAAATCCAAAGAATTGGAGCACCATGGTCCGAGGGAGAACCTTAGACTTCAGCTTGGAAAGTGTGAGGTTGGCGTTCAACTTGCCTCTGATGCAAGGAGACCCACATCCTTACACTAGGAGAGTCATCTTTGATCAAAGACTGGATGAAGTGCTCTCAGACATCTGTGTGGAAGAAGCTCAATGGAAAAGAAATTCCTAAGGCAAGCCCATTCAACTAAGAATGCTTGACCTAAAGCCCATAGCTAGAGGATGGTTGGAATTCATCCAACATTCCATCATCCCTACTAGCAATCGGTCAGAAGTGACTGTTGACAGAGCCATTATAATTGGAAGTGAGGTGGAAGTACATGAGGTGATTCCTCAAGAACTATACAAGATAGCTGAGAAGCCTTCCACCAATGCAAGGTTGGCATTCCCACACCTCATCTGTCATCTATGCAATTCAGCTGGAATTGTAATAGAGGGAGATATCTCCATTGAGGAAGACAAGCCGATCACCAAGAAGATGATGTAGCAAACTCGAGAGCATGCACAAGAGCCTGTGCAGCCACCTCAGCATAAGATCTCTGAGATTCCTCAAGGGATGTATTTTCCTCCTCAAAGCTATCGGGATCAATGACACACTTCTCTTGGAGAACTAAGCACTAATATGGAGCAATTGAGGGTGGAACATCAAGAGTATTCCACCATCCTTAATGAAATAAGAGAATATCAAAGGGCTTTGAGGGAAGAACAACAAAGACAAAGGAGTGACATTGAAGAGATCAAGCACCACATTGGATCCTCAAGAAGGACTAGTCGCCACCATTAAAGGTGGATTTGTTCGCTTATATCTCCTTTTCTTTTGTATTTTTCTATTTTTTGTTATGTTGTATTGTCTGTTCTCTTGTTCTTATTGCATGATCATTTGCATTGATGTCTTAAAGATGTAAAATGTTCTATATATCTCACCTTGCTTAAAAGAAAATTTCAACTAAAAAGATTTGAGAGATACATGAATTTCAAGTTTAAAATAAGAATAGTTCAATTATCTTGATGTGGTGGCATTGCTTTTGTTTTCTGAATGTATGATTAAACAGTGCATATTTGAAGTTGAAATATTAGAATGTTGGCTCTTGAAAGAATGATGATAAAAGTGAAGTATTATTGGTAATCTGAAAACTCCAAAAATTGATTCTTCAAGCAAGGAAAAGTAGCAAAAAAAAAAAAAGAAAAAGCATGTTGCAAAAGAAAAAATATATATGCATGTGAAAAAGAGAGAAAAAAATGGCAAAAAAAATAAATAAACAAAGAGAAAAATCCATTACTGCAAAAAAATGCAAGAAAAGGATAGCAGATTGAAAAAGTCAGTAACCCTTTAAATCAAAGGCTAGGGTAAAAGGATCCAATGCTTTGAGCATCAATGGATAGGAGGGCCTAAAGGAATAAAATCATGGCCTAAGCGGCTCAAACAAGTTGTCCCTAACCATGTGCTTGTGGCATGAAGGTTTTCAAGTGAAAAGCTTGAGACTGAGTGGTTAAATTCGTGATCCAAAGCAAAAAGAGTGTGCTTAAGAACTCTGGACACCTCTATCTGGGGATTCTAGCAAAGCTGAATCACAATCCGAAAGGGTTCACCCAGTTAAAGTGTATGTGGCATTTATATATCCAGTGGTAATACTGGAAAACAAAGTGCTTAGGGTCACGGCCAAGACTCTAAAAGCTGTGTTCAAAAATAAAAAAGAACAGAACTAGGAGAGTCAATAATATCATCTAGATTTTGAGTTCCTAAAGAAACCAACATTTCTAAGTTTTAATGGATAGTGAGATGCCAAGACTATTCAGAAGCAAAAAGCTTCTAAGTCCCGCTCATCTAATTGAAACTGAGCTTCATTAGAAACTCTAAGATTTATTGTATCTTAATCTTTATTTTTATACTACTGTGCTTTTAGTTGCTAGGGGACAAGCAACAGTTTATGTTTGGTGTTGCGATGAGCGGATATTTTATACGCTTTTTGGCATTATTTTCATATAGTTTTTAGTATGTTTTGTTTAATTTTTATTAAGTTTCTATAAATTTTAGTGCAAAATTCACTTTTTTGGATTCTACTTTGAGTTTCTATCTTTTTGTGCAATTTCAGGTGATTTCTGGCTGAAATTGAGGAGTTGGAGCAAAAGTATGATTCAGAGACAGAGAAAGCACTGCAGATGCTGTCCGGATCTAACCTCCTTGCACTCAGAAGAGCTTTTCTAGAGCTATAGAAGTCCAAATGGAGCGTTCTCAACGGCTATAGAAACTGACTTCTAGAGCTTTCCAACAATGTATAATAGTCCATACTTTGCTTCAGATTAGAAGGCCCAAAACTGGCGTCCAACGCCAGCCTCCTTCCCCCTTCCAGGCATCCAGCACCCAAGGAGAAGAGACCAGCATCCAAACACCCAGAGAGGATCCCCTAGCCAGTCTTCAATACCCTAGAAGCCTCCTAACACGTGGATCTCATCAAAGCTCAGCCCAAACACTCACCAAGTGATCCCCAAAAGTAGATTTTAGCACTAAAAAGACTTTTTTACCGTTTTTATGTAATCGTTAGTCATTAGCTTAGTATTTAAAGAACTTTTACACCTCTCATTAGGGGAGATCTGCCATATTTTTGTCTTACTATTGTATTTCCTATCGGTATGAGTTTCTAAACCTCCTAGGTTAAGGGGAGGAGCCCTGCTGAGTTCTATGAAATAATAAAAGTATTACTGTTTCTCTTCAATCTGTGTTTGATTTAATTCTAAGATGTATATTCATTCTTCAACATGGTGAATGGGATGATCTGTGACAATCAGCTCCGTTTATCATACTAAGACCGCGTGCTTGACAACCACCCGTGTCTTATTGGGTTCGTGTGAATACATGACTAGAAAGCACGAATCACCAGCTTGATTATGCATCTGTTAGATGGCTAATCCACGACTTTGTTGGGGACTTCTCGAGACACCAGTTCAGCCAATTTACGGGGAGATTAGGGTCTCTATGGTAGAGGCTAGAACCCAAAGAAACAGCATTCTCTAATCCAGAAGATTTGACCTTATTTGTGGCATTTTGAGTAGGATCACCAAAGGGAATGGACTGCTAGAGCTTCACCCTCGTTCAGATAGGATGACCGCGGCCATACAGCGTTTGATCTGAAGCAGAGGAGATTGATGACCGCAACTATACGGTGTTGATCACACATAGTCTGCCATAGAAAAAAATCATTCACAATTAAAGGAGACAGTAAGAACAAAGTTAATTCAGAAAGACAAGGCAACTCTAATCCTTAACCATCTTCCTATTACTGATTCCATTTAAATTTACAAAGCATTTTATACACCATTCCATTTATGCATTCAAACCAACAACTTCTTGATTCGCCTGACTAAGACCTGACTCGCTTAGGTATTACTTGGACGATCCAGTGCACTTGCTGGTACAGTTGTACGAAGTGTGGGGATTCATGCACCAAGTAACTAGGTTTGAATTGAGATATTTAGTATTGTTGAGGTTTTAGCTTAATTGGTAAATTCTTATTTTTAACCAAATTCGGAGGGCTGTAACTTGGCCCTCGGAGCTTGAATTTGAGTGAACTTTTACTTAAATTAAAGATAATTAAGAGAGCTTTAAAATGGTATATATTTTGTGGAAATTGGAATTTTGTACAGAAAGTTATGGATGTTGGAAGTTAGGGTAAAAAATTTGAATTCTGTGATGCTACAGAAAATTTGAAGTTCTGGTTTGTGTGCCCACGCACACATCTATGCCTACGCACAGAATAGAGCGGGTGTTTCAAGTTGTGCGTATATACAACATCATGCGTATGCACAGGTCGGGAATGTCCTCTAGTGCATGCGTACGCACAAAACTTTATGGTTAAGCACAAGCCTTGTTTTTGACTAAAAACCTTGTTTTTAACTGTTTTACCTTTCCGAAAAGCGTGTAAACATCCGTAATACTTCTTTAAAACTTCTTAGCTAGAATTTAGGCTTTAAATCAAGGAAAAAAAAACACAATAAGTGAATTGAGAAGGGTAATTGTTACGATTTTAGAGTCGGTGACTTAGGTTTTGGAAGGTTGTGGATGAAAGTTTGTGAATGGTGAGTTGTAAAGTATTTCCTGAAGGAGTTTTGAGAAGATGAGAATGATTATAATAAATTGAGAAATAATAATATATTGTTTTGTGTCTTGAGCAAGGATGGTGGTGTAATCCTATTTGTTTGAGGTACCCAGTAGGGATGGTGGTCTAATCCCACTTACTGTGGAGGCAAGGACGGTGATGTGATCCCAATTGCATATTATCTTGTGCTTGGCAAGGATGGTGGTTTAATCCCACTTGTAGATTGAGTTGTGAATGTAACCCAGTAAGGACGGTAGTCTAATCCCGCTTACTGTGAAGGCAAGTATGGTGGTTTAATCCCGCTTGTTTATGGAACCTACGGGTAAGGATGGTGGTTTAATCCCGCTTATCCGAGTCAGGTCTGGCAACATAACCGACGCATGAGCTCATGGCCAGTAGGACAGGCATTCATCATATGCATCTTCTATATGTTTGTTTTCTTTTCTTATCCTCAGTATGCCGAAATGAATCACATGCCTACTTGCTATTTGTTTACTTGCTATATATGCATAATACTTGTGCTTTACTTGTTTGTATTATTTGTGTCTTCTGCTGGGATTGAGGAGGCTTGGTAGGCGGTGGCGATGGGATCGTATGGAGGATAGGTTGGTGAAGGTTGTGAGACAGCGGTGACTAGTTTTAGTTAGAAATCCCCTAAGTTTAGATAATCCTATTTATTGTTTATGGTTTAAGTTATTTATTTATTCTAAGCTTGAATCTCGGTATCGATGTGAAGTTCTAGGATTGTCTTTGGCATCCCGGAACCTTACATCTTATATATTGGTCACTGTTACCATATTGAGAACCTCCGGTTCTCATACCATATATTGTTGTTATTTTTCAGATACAGGTTGCAACTCACCACGGTGAGTTTGCGGATATGGTGACAGAGCGGAGGATAGTATCCATTATGTTTTCTTTCACTTTATCTTTGTTTTAGTATTCTCTCACCTTTTGTATATTTAATATTGTTACCTTAGAGGCTTTATTTTTTGAAAAACTTTAAGAGATAGGTCGTTGCTGTTTTAAATTTTCAATACTCTGTTGTGTTCAGTTTGACTAGCTGGCCTAAACTCTACAGGTTCTGACTAGTCGTCTTTTTGTATATCTTACTTATATATATATCTTGTTTATTTAAATTTATTACCTTGTGTATCCTAAAGCTATCTACAAGGTTTTATATGTATTATGTCTTGTTCTGTTCGTACCTACGCGCTTAGTTACCGTGTGTGAACATTTCGCGCTTTGTAATTCCACTTTAGGCGACTTTGATAATTATTCCTTCATCGGGCTTCTAGTTATTTAAATATATATATATATATATATATATATATATATATATATATATATATATATATATATATATATATATATATATTAAAAGCTTTAGGACTATCGTGGCACTAGAGGTAAGGCTTATGATAACGGGGTGTTACAAGCTTCGGGCAAGGCACTCCACTTAAGAAGAAGTGAGCTCAAGCCTGTGGCAAGAGGATGGATGGAGTTTGTCCACCACTCAATCTCACCCACAAGCAACCAATCCGAGCTTACCGTTGCTAGAGCTATTATGATTCACTATATTATGATCGGTCTGGAGGTGAGAGTGGACAAAATTATTCTGAATGATATATATCATTTTGCCTCCAATCCAAGCTCATGATCTCCACTGGGGATCACTAGCATCATCCATTGCCTCTATAAAGTAGCTGGTGCTTTCAATGAGAATGATATCCCTATATTACTAGAGCACTCAGTCATTAAGAGATCAATAGAGAAAGTAAAAGCACAACCCCCTCAAGGAGCTCAAGAAGAGAAGAAATCCAAGGAGTTCAAGAGGAAAAGCTTCAAGGGGCCCAAGAAGAGGAGATGCTACAACTTTCTCTACCCTCATACCAAGTCCCTCAAGATCAAGCTGAACCATGTCAACACTCTTCAGCTCCCCCATAATAAGAGGTAGAGTGGCAACAAATTTATTCTGCATTTCAAAAACTCTCAGCACAACAAGCACACCTAACTCTAACTCCATTCGAAAAAGTAGCCAAGATGTACGGGAAGGAGCTTGATAAGATAAACAAGGATTTTCGAACAATAAACTGGCAAATATTTTTATAATTAAGACAGGAGAAAAATAGAGAAACAGGATGAAATTAGAGCAAGGTTTAAAGCATTACAGTTTCAAGAAAGGCAGAATCGAAACTAGAACACGAAGGATAATGCCATCAAGGACAGCAAAGCAACGTCTCCTTCAAACTTGATGGGGATAAAATGGCAACTCTGATGTGGTGCACGACTCACCGGTGACCGTGGCAGCAACGACGAGGACCGTGGCTCTTCTGGCTCGCACGGCTCTACTCCCTTTATCTTTCTCTCTCGCGTCGTTGACTTCTCCATGGTGGGATCCAATAGGGATGGCGATGACATAAACTGCGACGGCTTGGCTATGGCGGAGGTGGCTTCAATCGACAGTAACAGTGATGAGCGGATATTTTATACGTTTTTTACATCATTTTCATATAGTTTTTTGTAATTTTTATTTAGTTTTTATTAAGTTTTATAGTTTTTAGTGTTAAATTCACATTTTTGGATTGTACTATGAGTTTTTGTATTTTTGGGCAATTTCAGGTATTTTCTAGCTGAAATTGAGGAGCTGGAGCAGAAGTCTGATTGAGATACAGAGAAAGCACTACAGATGCTGTCCGGATCTGACCTGCTTGCATTCGGAAGAGCTTTTCTACCGCTACAGAAGTCCAAATAGATCGGTCTAAATGGCTATGAAAATCTGACTTCCATAACTTTCCATCAATATATAATAGTCCATGCTTTGCTTCGGATTAGAAGGCCCAAAACTGGCATCCAACGCCAACTTCATGCCCCCTTCCAGGCGTCCAGCGCCCAAAGAGCAGAGCCAAGCATCCAAAGGCCCAGAGAGGACCCCCTAGCTGGCATTCCATGCCTAAGAGACCTCATAGCGCGTGGATCTCATCAAAATTCAGCCCAAACACTCACCAAGTGGGCCCCAGAAGTGGATTTTAGCACTAAATAAACTGTTTTACCCTTACTAGTCATTAGTTTAGTATTTAAAGGATTTAATTCATGTAACACGCATACATATCATATACTTATCATAAACCATTCAGCCCTATTTTCGTTTTTACTTTGTTTTTACCTTCAGTATTATTTTCTAAACCTCCTAGGTTGAGGGGAGGAGCCCTGTGGAGTCCTATGAATTAATAAAAGTATTATTATTTCTCTTCGATCCGTGTTTGATTAATTCTAAGATGTATATTCGTTCTTCATCAATATGAATGTGTTGAACTGGCATAAGGTTATCACATCCTACATGGGTTCAGAGTGCGTCTTTCATCGGACAATGATGAACCACTACCTTGAATATATGTCTCTCAGACGGCTAATCAACGATTTCATTGGGGACTTCTCGAGACATTAGTTCAACCGATTTTCGGGGAGATTAGGGTCTCTGTGGTTGAGGCTAGAACCAAAGATACAGCATTCTCTGATTCGGAAGATCCAACCATGTCTGTGACATTTTGAGTAGGATCATGAAGGAGAATGGACTGTATGCGCTTCACCCTCAAGTAGAGATGGATCCGCACTAAACTTGGGGTTCAAATCCGGAGGAGTATTGGCAGCTGCTCAAACCAGTGTCAATCATATATAGCCTACCATTGAATAAGATCACTCACAAGCAATGAAGACAGTAGTACCAAAGTTGATTCAGAAAGACAAAGCAACTCCAACTCTCAACTCTATTCCTATCACTGAAACACTCTCTGATTCTGCCTGACTAAGACCTGCAAGACAACCATAGCTTGCTTCAAGCCACAATCCTCGTGGGATTGACCCTGACTCGCTCAGGTATTACTTGGACGACCCAGTGCACTTGCTGGTACTGTTGCTGTACAAAATAGTATGGGTTTTGCATACACGTGCACCAAGTTTTTGGAGCCGTTGCCGGGGATTGTTGAGTTTGGACAAACTGCCGAATTGTTTTGCTCCTTAGATCAGGTAAGTTTATTTTACATTATTTTAATTGAGTCTGTAATTTTTGTTTTCTTCTTCTTCAATTTTCAAAAATTCTTAAAACCTTTTTCAAAAATATTTGTCTTTTCTTTGTTCAATTTGTGTTATTAGTTAAAGACTTTGTTATGTTCTTCTTGAGTCTCTGATTTTTGCAAGAGTATAATTTTGATTTGAGTCTTTCATTTTTATTTCCTTCTTCAAAATTTTTGAAATCACAAAAAGTTTTTCAAAAATATTTTTATTTTCTTTGTTTAATCTTTGTTCTTTGCGTGTGTCTATGTTCTTGGTAATTTCGAGTTCTTTAGTCCTATTTTCTAAAAATTTTCAAAAATAATTTTTCTTTGTTTTAATCTTATGTCAAGTCTTTAATTTTAGTGTTTTCTTGGGTTTTTCTTTGTGTTTTTCGAAAATTGTATTTTGGTTTTCAAAAAATTTTATGTTTGGTGTTCTTGTTGTGTTCTTGAGTCCTTTGAGTCTTTAAATTTTGTTCTTTGTGTTCTTGTGAATCTTCAAGGTGTTCTTGAGTCTTGCATGTGTCTTAATCTTAAAATTTTTAAGTTTGGAGTCCCTTGGTATTTCCCTCCAAATTTTCAAAAATAAAGGGGTGCTAGATCTAACAATTTTAAGTCTTGAGTCTTTTTTGTGTTTTTTTCTTTCATAAAAAAAATCAATAATAAAAAATATCTTCTCTAACTAATTTCTAACATAATTTTCAATAATTCAAAATAAAATTCAGATTTCAATTTTAAAATTTTTTATCTTATCATGTCTTAGTTGTCAAGTTTTCAAAAATCAAATTTTTCAAAAGTAAAAATCATATCTTTTTCAAAAAAATCTTATCTTTTTCAAAATCATATCATATCTTTTTCAAAATTCAAAAATCTCATCTTATCTTTTTCAAATTTCAAATTTCTAAAAATTAAATCTTTTTCAAAATCAATTTTCCAATCTTATCTTTTTGTTTCTTATCTTTTATAACTTCTAATTTTTAAATCATATCTTTTTCAAAATCAAATTTCAAAAGTATTATCTTTTTCTAATTTCAAATTTTAATTTTAAAACTTTTCTTATCTTATCTTCTATCTTATTTTTAAAATTTAAATCTTTTCTTATCTTATCTTTTATTTTTATTTTAATCTTTTCTTAATTAATATCTTATCTTCTCTCTCTTATTTTTTCCAAATTACCTAACTAACTTTTCCCTCTCTTTTTTTTTTCGAAAATCATATCCCCTTTTTCTCTCTCATTTTTCAAAACCACCTAACTAACTCTCACCTCTCTTAATTTTTAAAAATTTCTCTCTCTTCTCTCTCTTCTATTTCAAAAATTCACTAACCATTTTTAAAATATTTTTAAATTATTAACATAATTTTTGAAAAATTAATTGATTAATTAAACAAAAATAAAAATATTTTAATTTTACTTTTTCTATTTATACTACTCTTCTTCTCACATTTCTATTGCTCAAAACTCTCCTATCCCTATTTCTATTCTTGGTCTACCTCAACTTCTTTATCTTATTTCTTTTTTTCTTCACATCTCACTTGAAGCTTCTTGCCAATTGGCATAGAAAGCTTTCTTGTGATTTCCATTCTTTATTTACTTTCATCTACTATTTCCAAGCTATTTTTCTTCTACTTGTTTTATTTATTTTTATTTTTTTATCTTCTTCTTCTTTCTCTACTTCTGACTTTAAGGAGGAGCTTCTTATCTATTGGCATAGTCTCCCCTCTTCTTTTTCTTTTCTTCTTATTTATGACCAGGAACAGGGATAAAGAACACCTATTGACTCCTGATCCTAAACCTGAGAAGACTCTGAGGAGGCATTTACAACTAGCTAAAGCACAACACTCCGGAAGAGACCTCTCAGAAAGTTTTGAACAAGAACTGGAAGACATGGCCAAACCACAAGAGGAGCCCAGAAAGGTCCTTGGTGACTTCACCGTGCCTACCTCTGACTTTTATGGCAGAAGCATTGATGTACCTGCCATTGGAGCTAACAATTTTGAGCTTACGCCTCAATTAGTCTCTCTTCTATAGCAGAACTGCAAATTTCATGGACTTCCAATGGAAGATCCACATCGGTTCTTAGCAGAATTCTTACAGATCTGTGATACTGTAAAGTCTAATGGAGTTGATCCTGAAGTCTATAAGCTGATGCTTTTTCCCTTTGCTCTAAGAGACAGAGCTATGTTTTGGTTGGATGCCCAACCAAGAGAGGGTCTTGACTCTTGGAAAAAGCTAGTTAATTCTTTTCTGGCTAAGTTCTTTCCTCCTCAAAGGATGAGCAAGATTAGAGTGGAAGTTCAAACCTTCAGACAAAGAGAAGGTGAATCTATCTATGAAGCTTGAGAAAGATACAAGCAACTAATCAGGAGATGTTCTCTTGATATGCTCTCAGAATGGTCCCTCATAGGCATGTTCTATGATGGTTTGTCTGAGATATCCAATATTTCTTGGATAGATCTGTAGGTGGATCTCTCCACTTGAAGAAAACACCTGCAGAAGCAAGAAAACTCATTGAAATGGTTGCTAACAACCAGTTCATGTATACTTCTGAAAGAAATCCTGTAAACCATGGAATCTCTCAGAAGAAAGGAGTTCATGAAGTTGAGACTCTGAATGCTATCTTGGCACATAATAAGATCTTGACCCAATAGGTCAACATGATCTCTCAACATCTCACTGGGATACAAACTGCACATGGCAGTAATCAGGAAGCTTCTCTTGAAGAAGAAGCCTATGATCCTGATCAATCCACCATGGAGGAAGTGAATTACATGAGAGAAGCCTATGGAAACACTTACAACCCTTCATGGTAGAATCATCCTAACCTCTCATGGAAGGATCAATAGAAACCTCAGCAAGGTTTGAATCAAGGTGGTAGGAACCAGAATAGGTTCAACAACAGACCACCATTCCCATCTTCTCAAGTGAATATGGAGACTTCTAAGCAGAGCCTTTCTGACTTAGCCATTCTAGTCTCCAGCCTCACTAAGACCACCCACAGTTTCATTAATGAAACAAGGTCCTCCATTAGAAACTTGGAGGTACAAGTTGGTTAACTGAGCAAGAGGATCCCTAAGATCCCTCCTAACACTCTTCCCAGTAATACTGTGGTTAATCCTAGAGAAGAGTGCAAGGCTGATGACATGTCATAATGTCTTGTTTTTCTATGCTTTTTCATACAAGAAATTAAAAATTAGTTCCTAAATATTGCATGCTTTTGTGCTTAAATGGTATATTTCTTTGATCTTTTAATTTTATAAACTTTGTAGGAAATAAGAAGAAAAAGAAGCAAAAAAAGCACAAAATAAACTAAAAAGGAGAAAAAAGGAATTTTGGGACACATTTTGGAGTTGAGGCACACTTTTGAGCCTTAGGCCACGCTTTTAAAAGCGTGGCCCATGGCTAACTCAAGGAAGCGTACTCTATTTCACCATCAGCGCTCATTTGCAAAGAGAGCGCCAAGTTAAATAAGCCAGCATTTTCGGGCAAGTTGAAATTTGGAGGCAAAGTTTTGCAAACGACACGCACGCGTGCATAACCGGCACGTGTCAATTGTGCATTTGAGACAAGGCACGCGCATGCGTGGCTGGCGCTGAAGCGTGGATTTGAGATTTTGCTACCCACGCGCATGCGTACATGACGAGCACGCTGGGGCAGTGCTAACTAAGCCAACGTAGCTCTCGTTAAGTGAACGCTGCAAGGGACGCGTACGCATAAGTGACGCGTACGCGTCGATGAGCCAAAACACCAGGGACACGCAAGCGTACAGCACGTGTACGCGTGGGTGCCCAAATATTCCGTTCTCTAAACGAATGCTATGCTCTTCTGGAAGCTGCAACTCTACTCAATTTGTCTGATTCCAAGCCCAATTGAAAATTCAAAGTAAGCAGAGCCCAATATCATCACTCGAAGGCACAAAGATCATCTAGAATAGGAATTTTGCATTTAATTGTAATTTGTTTTCAATTTTAATTTCATTTTCAGCCTATAAAAAGGCATCAGTTTCATTTCAAAAGGGAGGAAGAGATCTGTTAGGCTGCAATAGTAGTAGGCAGCAGTAGGAGTAGGAGTAAGATAGAATAGAAAGCTCTCGTTGATACACTTTTATTTTTCTGCACTTTCTATATTTCAGTCTTGAATTCAGTTTATGAAATTTCAATTTCTACAATCCTATGCTACAATTTCCTTTTCTACAATTTTACCTTTTTGTTTATGTTCATCAGTCTGATTTAAATTTTCCTGAAATTTAAATATTCTGCAATTGTTCTGAGTTCTGATTTACTGCTTCATTTAATTTTCCAGCACCCGATTCCCTTTACATTTGCTGCAATTTACTTTTCTTGCTCTTTAAGCTTCTGCTGATTTATATTCTGCAATTTACAATTCTCTGCAATTTACATTCCTTGCTCTTTGAGATTATGTGAAATTTACTTTCTGCAATTTACAATTCTCTGCAATTTACTTTCTATTGCTCCAATTTTAATTCAATTCATCATTGTCTGCTTGACTAGACTGATCACTCACTAAAGTTACTTGATCCATCAATCCCTGTGGGATCGACCTCACTCTTGTGAGTTATTACTACTTGATGCGACCTGGTACACTTACCGGTGAGTTTGTATGGAATCGTTTTTCCCTCATCATGTTTTT